>NW_026591872.1:4423219-4431235 GCF_907164565.1 Psammomys obesus | reverse complement strand
TCTATCTATCTATCTATCTATCTATCTATCTATCTATCTATCTATCTCTACCTACCTATCTACCCACCCACCTCCCGCCTACCTACCGATTCTTTAATACAATATATCCCAACTGGAGCCTCCTCTTTTCCCATCCTCACCCCCATTCCCACCTCCCCTCTTCCCCACTGCTTCTCTGTTTCCCTTCAGAAAAGAGCTGGCCCCCCAGTGATATCAACTGAACATGGCAATAAGACTAGCTACAAACCCTTCTTATCTAGGCTGGATGAGTCAGAGACACCCCCAGTTGACTGTGTATTTGAAGTTTTTATCCCCAACTATGTAAAAGAAGACAGTTATTAGTGTTCTTAAGCATACCTTTTTTTTTTAAAGCTGCATGTTTTTTTAAAGATTTATTTATTTTATTATGTATACAATGCTCAGTCGGCGAGTACACCTGCAGACCAGGTGAGGACACCAGATCTTATTGTAGATAGTTGTGTGCCATCATGTGGTTTCTGGGAATTTAACTCAGGACCTCTGGAAGAGCAGACAGTGCTCTTAACCTCTGAGCCATCTCTCCAACCCTCAAGCATACTTTAAAATTTTTTTCAGGATAATCATGCTTTTATTTTAAGTACGTTTTCTGAATTTTGGTCCATTGAGTCTTGCTTTCAGATATATGCTTTATCATGTTTTTTTTTTCTTTTTACAAATAATATTTCTTAGGAATCATCTACTACAGATTTTTATTAGCTTGTTTCTTTCTTTCTTTGTTGGGTTTGTGTCTGTGTATACCCTCAATGTGTTTTCATTGCTGGAGATTAAACTTTAGGACCTTATGCATGGTAATTAGGCCCTCTTTCTACTAAGCTGTATCTGCAGCCTTAATAGTAACTTCTTAAAAAAGGAATTTTTTCTAGTTGTTATTTTTAAATTAAAAACATAATTTTCTTTGTCTTCTAAAGAGTTTATCCTATGTGCAACATGATTATTAAATTTTATTGTCTTTCCTAAAATTTATACATGGGCATCTCCTAGTATTCTTTATTTTATTACCTTGCTTTGTTATTTTTCTGTTAAGAATTTCAGTTTGGCTTCATCCTTACAACAGTCATTGTCAACTTAATCATATTTCTTGCTTGCATCTGGTTTAGTTTGTATCTGTCCATCTTTGAATAAACTCCACTTACTTTTAGTGTATTTCTTCAGTGATCATTCTTAAAAATACATGGACTCTCCTTAACGATAGAAGAGGCAGTGTCTTAATTGTGTATCACAAGCTCAGGACACTTAGTGGATAGCTATGTAAAATTTAAATGGAAGAATGAGTCCATGGCTATTTCAGTTTTGTCATTTCTTTATTTTTCCACATGTTCTATTCCAGGATGATTTTTATCTTCTTCCGAAGGCATAAAGATCTGTCTCTCTTTTTCTCTCTTTCTGACTCCTCTCTCTCTCTCTCTCTCTCTCTCTCTGTGTGTGTGTGTGTATGTGTATGTGTGTGTGTTAATGTAATGGTGGTTGAATTACAGAGCTAGGCTTAGGACTTCTCTGAATATGACATGTCTGTTGGTTCTTAGGGTTGACTGAAGTCTTTTTAAGATGCATAAACACAACAGTGCCCATGTTCCACCATAGCCGTCATTTGGAAATGGAACTTTGGATACTGAAACTTATTGTTTAGAGTTTTACAATTATATAAAACTCTGAAGTTAAAAGAAATTGTTTCACCTCTTCAGTGTGGCTTCTTTAAGCCCCTACAGGAACCAAAGAGACCTCATTCCTCTAGTTATATCTGTTTTCATCTGTAAGATATGTAGCTATTAAAAATATTCTTGAGAAGAAATTTCTCTGAAGGAGGGGACACATACTTTGATAATAAGTTACTAAAATATTTTTCTCTCACTAGGTATTATCATTATTGATGGCTTTACTAGATATGACATGTAATTACTTTCGAACTTATATGTATCTCTTTTGTTTCAGGATGCTTTAATCTGGATCCCAATAGAGTTTTGGATGTCATTTTAGAAGTGTTTGAATGCAGGCCAGAACATGATGATTTCTTTATATCTTTGTTAGAATCTTACATGAGTATGTGTGAACCGCAAACACTGTGTCATATTCTTGGGTTCAAATTCAAGTTTTACCAGGTAAAAATATGTATATATGTGTATGTATAGGCTACCTTCATAATGTTTTATGTGTAGTTTATTTTTTTTTTTATTTTCACTGTAGTATTTTCTAGTTTCTGCTCAGATATTTTAGCTGAGGAGAAGTGGAAAGCTAATGATATGTTCTTATGAGAACTTTATTGACAGTATAAGTGATGTGATGAGAAACTCTGAAGAGAAGCAGAATTAAATTTTGTCTCAAGAGAAGGGTCTGGTAATACTTGAAGGAGTAGGAGTGTGTTGAGAAATTTCTATGCAGAAATAACAAACTGTTAGACTAAAGATTGGTGGTGTAGGAATATGTAACCAATTGAAGAAATGCACGTGCCTGTATTGTAACATGGGAAACAGAGTGGTAGATTTGTCTTTGATAGATAGATGAATATTAGATTGTTGTAGGCCTTTTGCTATATGTTATTTTAGGATTTGATTGTTTATATGAAGGATATTTTAGTGATGTTAAGTACTTGAAACATATTAAATTACTTTTTATTAAATCAACATTGTAACTGAAGATCCCCTATTTCTCTGGTTAATGCTCTTTCAGTCTGTCATATTATTGCTACTGCTGTTTTCTAAAAGATTTAGTGGAGGTGCCTAAGTAATGAAAAGTAGTTTCTGGTGGCATTAAGCTTTTGTTAAAAAATTAGCCACAGCTGCTTCTTATTTTTCTAACAGAAGCTTTAGAGCCCACTCAATATAGGGAAAATAAGTCCAAGTATTTCATCAGATTTTAAAAGGCATCTGATTATTTTAGATTTGATGAAGAAACCACTGGCTGAAATGGAAAGGTAGAAAAAATTTAACTTGTGTTTTAAATGCTTTTGAAGAGAAAGTCAGGGTGTAAGTAGGCATACTTGGCATAAAATTAAGACATAAAGGTATAGAGTGTGTACCTCCACACTTGTCAGTCCTACCTATCTGCATTGCATGGCCACTGAGAACTACTTGAAAAGCAATTATTAAAAAAAACAAAACAAAACAAAACAAAAAAACAACAACCACCATAACAACTTCATAAGCAGAAATGCAGATGATGTTATATCATTTTAACCTCACGTTCTATTCAAGTTTCAGCTTTCACTGAGATTTTTTTTCTTGTTTTTTTGAAACAGTTCTTCTGTGTAGCCTTGGCTGTCATGGACTAGCTTTGTGGATCAGGCTGCCCTCAAACTTATGGAGATCCTGCCTCTACCTCACCTAGTGCTAGGATTACTCAAATGTTCTTATGCCTTGTAAAAGATACTTAGTCTTGTAACTATTTTTCTTGTACTCATCTGAAGATACTTTGAGATGCTAGCAAAAATCTTTACCCAATATTCAGATGTTTGATTTTATAATGAAAAATAGTGAAGTGTATTACTTAATTTTTATTGCTGATTGGTAGAAAAAAGATAAAATTTTAAATTTTACATTATACCTTAAGGAACTTTCCTCTTTCAGGAACCAAGTGGTGAGACACCCTCATCTTTGTACAGAGTTGCAGCAGTCCTTCTGCAATTTAATCTCATTGATCTAGATGATCTTTATGTTCATGTAAGTCAAGTACTCTGTTAATAGTGTTTGCTTCTCCATCCCAGGGATAGGAAGAGGAGTAGTCAATTATATATCGCTTTAGTGCTGGCTCTAGACTCCCAGATTTTACTTTTTGAAGCCATAATACATTATTTCTTTGTCTACCTTAAAAACATAATGGATTCTCTTCTTTGACCAACTATGGAAGTTGAATTCCTCTTAGTTACACTCATAGGAGTCAAGATTGCATATAGAGCTCTTGTTAATAATCACTAGTGTTTATCCCATGGGAAAAAGGTTAAGCACTGAGCAGTGCAGTTTTAAGGCTTTTTATTTTATATGTGACTTGTAGGAAATAGGGGATTACCTAGGTACTTCTAGGTAAACATTCCTGTACAGTATCTATTATTTTACCTTTAATGTTGACTGGTTCTTTACCTTATATAAACCTTAGCTATTGAAATAGATTATGCATTTTTACAGGAGTAGAAACATTTCTATAGTAGCTTACTGTAGTTTATAACAAACAAATTTTGGGGAGCTGTGTTTTTGTTTGTGTCAGGTTTATTATTATGAAATGCTTATAAGTTCACTTGTACAAGGTAGCTGGATTTGAGATAGTCAACCCCCACAATGGAAGGCTGACAAGATGCATACCATTTTCTTTTTTGTATTGATCTAGAAATTAGTTTGTGATTTACTATGGGACACCAAATTATTAATAGTTTTTGTAATTGAAAAGTAGAACATTCAAATCTACCCTTTTGACATATATGTAGTACTTTGTTTAATTTGAAGTTTGCCTTTTAAAGGAGAAATACACAGTTTCTGTTTGTTTTGGTGGTATTGGAGGTCAAACACAGGGCCTAGTCAAGCTGAGAAAACATTGTTCTACCACTGAGCACCCTTCCTCCTGTTTTTTTTTTTTTTCTTCAATGGGATATTTTGCACATATTCAGTGGTAAACAACACTGTAGTATGAATTTAGAACTTTTAGCATACCAAAGATATGAAACATTTTACTGCTATGTGAATATAAAATGTGTGCAAAACTGAGGTACTAACCTTTTAAAATTATTGGACAATAAGTCAAACTTATTTGGAAAGAAGCCATAGAAATGAATAAGATGGTCTTATTTATAGATGTACTAATTAAATAACAATATCTGTTTTTATATGTTCGAGCTATTTATATTAATTCTTACAAAATTTTAATGATTTATTTTTAGCTTCTTCCAGCAGATAATTGCATTATGGATGAATACAAACGAGAAATTGTAGAAGCTAAGCAAATTGTAAGAAAACTCACAATGGTTGTATTATCTTCTGAAAAATATGATGACCGGGACAAAGAAAAGGACAAAGATGATGAAAAAGTAGAGAAGGTATATTATTTAAACTGGTAAAATTTACATTGTTTAGAATCATGAAATTTAATTTCTCACCTTTCAGAAGTCGAATTCCTTAATTTTGATTATATAAAATTTGATTTGGGTAATACTCATTTGGGTTTTAATATGAATGGTATCTTTACAAAGAAAACTGCTGAGCTGGACACAGTGGTGCATGCCTGTAATCCTAGCACGAGGGTTGGGGGTTGGGGGGCAGAGGCAGTCAGATCTCAGTGAGTTTGAGGCCAACCTGGTCTACAAAGGGAGTCCAGGGCAGCCAGGACTGCACAAGGAAACCCTGTCTCGAAAAACCAAAACCAGACTAAAACAAAAAAATCAACCAAAGAAACAAAAAACCCTACACTTTTTTCTTATAAATTTCAAAAATTAAAAAAAAAATCACAAAATGCTGTATATGTAATATTCTTCAAATCTTAAAGGGATTCTCAAAGATGAATGAATTCTAATTTCTCTTGCACAGTATGGCATTAAGTTCAACTTCATTCCAAGTTTATAAACTGTAATGCCTATGTAAGTGCTAAACAGGAAAATAAAACAACAGAAAACAAGAAAAAAAAGATCCTGTTTTTTTTCAAGTTACTAAAAATAAAGCAATTAAAAAAATTTCCCAGTAATTGCAACTTCTTTGATGTACATAATTGTGATAATTTAGCTCAAGTTTTAAAAAGAAATATCTGTTTTTCAAATATCATTGTTATGTTTGTTCATTTTTAGCCACCTGATAACCAAAAACTTGGTTTGTTGGAAGCCTTGTTAAAGATCGGTGATTGGCAACACGCACAGAACATTATGGATCAGATGCCTCCATACTATGCAGCATCACATAAACTTATAGCTCTTGCTATTTGTAAGCTCATTCACGTAACAGTTGAGCCTCTCTACCGAAGGTTTGTTCTTCTGTATTATGCATTAAGATACAAATAGTTTTTAGAGTACTATCTTTTTTCTTTAAATCTAACATATCTGTTAGTATATTTTCTGGAAACATAAGTATTCACAGTGTATGCTCACATGACTTCTCTCCTAATTTCCCAGTGTTCTAGCTTCAGTGTAACATGAAAACTATAGGTTAAGCTTCTAGAGCCTATTTGTATTATTGAGAGTGAAAATACCATTCTTTTGTTTTTGACTTTTCTTCTTGGGAGGCAGAAAGTTCTCTTTTTACTAACCTTAGGGGAACCATTTCTCTACTCTTGGGTTAATGGCTCTGAATGAAGGCATTACCATTCTGACATTTGGGCTGCTGTTTGGGAAATTACTATATAATTCCTCTCATTATCCCGATTGTGTCAACTAGTCCTATAGACATCAGCCTATTTGTTGTGAATGTAGAGTAGTATTGGTAGCAGCTCTGGCTTCAGCCTCATAGATCAGAGCCTGTTTCAAAAGCCCTGGCTTTCTTGACTTCTGAGCTGCTTTTATTGCAAAGTGGGGTATAGACACTGCTGGCCTCTTCTCAGAGATCAACCCCTGTGACTTCAAAGTAAGACACCTGCTCATCATGAAAAACTGGGCTTGCTCTCTTTTTTAGTATAACAAATTTGTACAGCTATCTTACCTACTGCTACTTCCTCATACTCAGTATAGGGAATGGAACCCAGATTAAGAAATGTTTGATTTCATCTTGTTATATATCTGAAGTTCATCCCTTACTTCTCATTCTTATAACCGCATTCTATGTGCTGGCCAAGTTTAAGTTAAACTCATATGTCAAATGTGCTTGAGATCTACACAGAGAGTTCCTTTATTTAAGTTGTTATTTTGAAAAATTCTGTAAGTTTTGCTTTCATACTTGTTGAATTTGTTCTTTACCAGTTGAGAATTATTTACTATAATAAAGTGGTGGTGATTAGACTAGATAAAGCAAATATGAGCAAGAAAATGATTGTGTTAAGATATTGGAGGTTGTATAGTCTATAGATTTCTAAATCTTGCTTCTTTTTTTTTTTATAGAGTTGGTGTTCCTAAAGGTGCTAAAGGCTCACCCGTTAGTGCTTTGCAAAACAAGAGAGCACCGAAGCAAGTAGAGAGCTTTGAAGATTTGAGGAGGGATGTATTCAATATGTTCTGTTACCTTGGACCTCACCTTTCTCACGATCCCATTTTATTTGCAAAAGTTGTGCGCATAGGCAAGTCATTTATGAAGGAGGTCAGTAAGATTTTTCTTCCTAATAGAAATTTAAATTTAAATTGAAAATATTGTAAATATATTTGTTTTCACGAGTATTTGTAAAAATAAAAACAAAGTAAACACAATTTATGGAAAGTTTTGTTGAGTTTATGGAAAGCCCAGCAGTGACTGTGTGTTTATTTTAAAACTGCAGATCTAGGTATATGATTCATCAAGTGTTTCCCTTAGGAAAATCTTTGGATATTTACATTTTGAGTAACATTGTAACTAGTACTTCCTTAGTATTCTTTTCCCTTACCTGTATTTTATATATTTTCTTGCATGCAGTTTTAAATCATTACTATTCATTGTTTGGAGTCTTTCCAACCTCAAATAGCTCAGGGCCTGTTATTACTTAATTTTGGTGATAGGGATTGAGCTTGGGGCTTTATATGTTTTAAGTATGTGGTCTATTGGGGAACTTTGTTCCCAGGTCCTCTATTTTCTTTTTAAGTAAAGTTTTTATTGAAATAAATTATATATACCAAAAAATATATAATTTGTGACTACCGTTCAGTGACCGTTTTAAAACTAAATCCTCATGTACCTACCACTTAAACCAAGAAATCAAATAGTACCAGCAATGCTACTACCTCATTTGTAAACACAGACTATTTAAAAATATCTGAGACATAGAATGTTCATATAACATATATTTCCAGCCTTAAATGCTTAATTAATTTCCAAATTTTGATAGATATCTGTTACCTACCTACCTATCTATCTATCTATCTATCTATCTATCTATCTATCTATCTATCTA
>NW_026591872.1:4417933-4423209 GCF_907164565.1 Psammomys obesus | reverse complement strand
CTATCTATCTATCTATCTATCTATCTATCTATCTATCTATCTATCTATGTATGTATCTATCTAGTTTTACCCATTGCTATAATCACCTCAAATAATCAGGAGACTATTTTCATCACAAACACTGTTACCTTTTTACTCTTTTATGTAGGTCAGTTTCCCCTCTGTGTTGCTGGTTTCAGTCACTATAGTTTTGCTTTTTCTATGATCTCATGTAAATAAAATTATATGTTCTCTTTTCTGATTTATTTCACTTACTGTTTTGAGATTCATTCATTTAAGTTATAGCATATGTCAGTAGTCTTTTTGCTGAGTAATGATATTTCATTATATAGAGACATAGTCATTGATATATTTACTAGGTGATGCATATTTAGTATATTTCTGTGAATATCTATACTTTTGGGGAGGCAATTTTTTGTGTTGCAGAAATGGGATTGGTTAGTGAAATAAATATATGTTTAACTATTAAAAAATGCAAAATTGTCAATGGTGGATGTTGTGCTGTATACCAGAACACAGGAGGCATATGCAGACAGATCTTTATATGAGTTTGTAGCCAGCCAGATTTACAGAACAAGCTCCAAACCATCAAGGGCTATACAGTGAAACCCTCTCTTGAAGAAAGCAAAAAAGGGAAAGAAAAATTTACAAAAACTGGTTGCCAATGTTTCCAGTGTCTATAGTGTACATTTCTCAGAGCAATTACTTGAGCCTTCTAAATGCTCTACATTCTGGTATGGTATGGTAATACTTAAATTTGTCATCCTAGTGAGCTGTGGTGTCTTATTGTAGTTCCAGTTTTTGTCATGCTACTGACTAATGATGTTGAGTATCTTTTCATCCATTTATTTGCTACTTAAAATTATTTTTAGTGAAGTGTTCCTTTATATTTTTATTTTTGATATGACTATCCTTCTGACATTAAGTCCTATTCCTTTATAATATATGTGTTTTTTTGAAAAATTCTTTCAGTCTGGTTTACCTTAGTGTAAAACTATCTTAAAAATTATGTGTATATGTGTGGGATGGGCAGGGGTTTGTGCAAGTGGATGCAGGTGCCAGGGGAGACCAAAAGAGGATGTAAGATCCCTTGGAGCTGTAGTTACAGGTGGTTGTGAACCAAATTCTAGTCCTCTGGAAGAGCAGAAACTGCTCTTAACCATGGAACTATCTCTTTGGCACTTTGAAATGTCTTCAAAAAAGAGAAAAAATGTATATCTGTGCCTCAGCAGTTAAGAGTTGAATCTGAGTTTGATACTTAGCATCTACTTTGGGCAGTTCCCAACCACCTTGTAACTCTACCTTCAGGAGATCTGTCAACTCTAGCTTTCATAGGTACCATCTCTCATGTGCATGTACCTGCACATAGACTCATACGTATACAACTAAAGTTAATATAAATAAACATCTATTTAATTTTAAATTATTATTTTTTATATTAATTACAGTTTATTTACTTTATATCCCAGGTGTAGCCCCCTCCCTCCTTCCCTCCCAACCCCTCCTTCCCTTATCTCCTCCCTGCCCCTCCTTGCCTGCTTAAAGAACTAAAGGATAGTTTTTCTCAGTGCATCCTAATCAGAGAGCATGTGAGATTCATTTACTCTATTACTAGCAATACACACTGTGATTACTTGGTAAGTTCTTCACAACAAGATTGCTCTACTGTATAGTTACTATTTCTTCCTTTGTAGTTAATAAGGGGAGATACTTTGAGACCATTTAAATAGCCTGTTTCTCATCATACTTTCAATTTCCCAATATTGTTGTAATTGAAAATCTTAATGTTCTGAGAATTATCGACAAATACCATAAATTTATAAACAGATTAAAGTATAATGTATGGAACTTTTACATATAAAGATGGACATATAAATTTTGCTACAAAGATACATAGTTATTAGAGCTGTCTTGCTTTCCTTCTCTCCCCCTTTCTATGGATGTGAATTCTTTCTATGGAGGTAAATTCTTCTATCACTGTTATGCCAACTGCATTCTATTCTTTTTTTCATTAATTTTCTTAAGTTAATACACAAAATAATGAGTAATTTTCATATAGATATATCATAGTGTCTCACTCATTCACACTCCCCCCTATTCTCTCTTCATCTCCTACCTCCCCACCTTGATGATCCCATATCTCTTCCCCAGTCCATTCTATATTTAATAGAAGGATAAGGAAAAAGAAAAATAACCATTTAGAACATCCAGGGCCATTATAAGCTAGAAGTGTATGGCTTGTCATTATTAGAGTGGTGATAGGAACATTAGGAAAATGAATTTTTCCTTGGTGGTGTGAAGTAGAATTTTGGTCTATTTCTGCTCACTAAAATATTTTACCAACTTGATGTGGTGATGCATGCCTGTAATTGTAGCATTTGGGATGTGGAGGCAGGAGACTATTTCAGCCAGGAGTTTGACAATCATCTGGGCAACATAATTAGGTCCTCTTCCCTAGAAAATATAACACAGCACAACAAAGACCTAAAGAAACATTGCTTTATGATCACTAGTCAATTTGTTTTGTATTACAGATTTTCAAAGGCTTTTATTGAGCTCCAATTTGAATTTTTCATAAAATTGTTTTTAGATATTGTATAGGGTCTTATTTCCAAGCAATATATTTGCAATTAAATTTATTAACACATACTACTTGTATATTGAGGTTGTTTATACAACTCCTATTTTTAAAAAAATTAATTTAATTTATTTATTATTTATTACAATTTATTCAATTTGTGTTCTCGCTGCAGCCCCCTTCCTTGTCTCCTCCCAGTCCCACCCATCTTCTCTCTTCTCCCCCTATGCCCTTTCCTTAGTCCCCTGGTAGAGGAGGTCCTCGTCCCCTTCTATCTGACCCTAGCCTATCAGGTCAAGGCTGGCTGCATCATCTTCCTCTGTGGCTTGGCAAGGCTGCACCTCCCCCCCAGGGGGAGGTGAACAAAGAGCCAGCCACTGAGTTCATGTCAGAGACAGTCCCTGTTCCCCTTATAGAGCAACCACTGGGTTTCATTTGAACAGGGGATCTAGGTCCTCGCCATGCATGGTCCTTATACAACTCCTATTTTTAGGAAGCAGCTTATATACTTAGAAAAGAAATAATGTAATCATATAAATTATACTCATTTTAATCATTTTTTCTCACATTTTGTGTGTGAAAATATTTAATAAGTTTGAAGTCAATAAGATTTTTTTCTAGAGTGTTTACCACACTGTAGCATGTATCACAGTCACCTGCAGGGCTTACTAAAATGCAGATTGTTGGCCCTAACTTCAGTTTCTGATCAATAGGCCTAGGGTGGAAGGTGAAAAATTGCATTTCTAATATCTTCCTTTGTCATATTGATGCTGCTAGTCCAAAGACCAAATTGTTCTTTTAGTATATTAAGATTATTTGATTATCCTTTGGGAGTTTTGAGGGTCTGGCACAAGCTTTGTACCACCATTGCACTATCATGCATCCAGTATACCATTGTAGATGAAAGGGTATGTGACTGGGTTGTTGTTTATGTTTCTCTTTTGGTAGTGTGTAGAGTATCTTTCTGTACTAAAGACACTAGAATGTAGGGGTGAAGGTGCTCTATAGGCACCAGCTTGACTTCTCCATTTTCACTGAGTTGTGTAGGTGGTTTTTTACAGCAGTGAGGCTTTATTGTCAAATTTGTGGAGAGCAGCCTATGTACCCAACAACAGCCTGGGTTGTTTGGGGATTCCCATGAAACCCCTTTGGCCAATTAGATGTAAGCCAATCGCAGTACTGGAAGTTTCATTTGGTGACAAGAGATGGCCAGTTGACTCTGTCTCCTCCATTATTTGCTGATTTCGTTTAGATTACCTTCACATATGTGTATATTTTTTGACACTCCTACCGCATTAGATTCCCGTACTACCTCTCAAATGGCCCTTAATTTTAGCTGTTTCTCCCGTAATCCATCCCTTATCCTGCTCCCCTCATCCCTTCATCCGCCTGTTCTAGCCCTACCTCCATTCACCCATAATTATCTATTCTGTTTCAGTTTCCTAATGAGATACATCTGTCTCTATTTCCTTACCCAAATTTGGTGGTTCTATGGATTGTTACTTGGCTATCATTGATTTAACAGCTGCACACCTCATGGATCATGTCTCACATGTACTTGGTGTGCTTGGTGAGATGTCAGCAGTGCTGGCTATGCCTCGGCTTGTAGATGTTCATTACCTTGTGGCTCTTGTTGAGATCCATGGCTATGGGGTTGCACGGGGGCCATGGTTGCTGCTCTCTGATGTGTTTAAGCTGTAACTTAAGCTGTTCAGAAGTTAGATATATATGTTATCTATTATTTTATAATGGGAACTATTTAAATATAGCAGTATCTAACACTGGAAAAAAAAATGAAAGAATTTCCAGGTGTAACCTCCCATTCTTGTAATTCTTTCAATGAATTGTATTTTTAAATTCCAAATTATTATTTTTATTTTATCTTGATATTTAGCCCAAGTTTGCATTAAACTCAAAATCCTCCTTCTCTCTCCTGAGTACTTGGATTCCAGGCATGTGCTACTACCCTCAGAAGTTCTAAATTATTTTATTTTACTTTTACTTGATTATTTAAAAAAAATCTGTATTTATGTATGTAGTTGTTTTGCCTCCACTTACAGTTGTTTAGCATATGTGTGGAAAGTCTGTAGAGGCCAGAAATAAAGTGTTGGATTTGAATTAGAGTTACAGGTAGTTGCAAGCTGATTCATGGAAGCTGAGACTCAGACCTTGGTCCTCTAGGAGAGAAGTCAGTGGTTTTAACTGCTATACTATCTCTCCAGGCCAGTTTGAAATTATTTTAATGGGACATGTTTTGGATCCTTTCTGGAAAATGAAATGCTCCAAAGTACATTATAGAGTAGTTTTGAGGCATATTTGAAGCAGTTTTTAATCTAATAATATCATTCCTTGTAGGTACTTAATAATTAGTAGCTAGCATAAAGAGCATGTAAGTTAAAATAGTGCCATAGTTTTTCCATATTTTCTAGTCATGGATCTTAAGTGTTTTTGTTTTTTTTTTTTAAATCAGAGGTAATGTACAGTCTTAAGTAGCATTTGAAATAATCGTGGGTTAAAGGCACTAAAGTAGGTCATTAGCCATAAGAAACGGTTTAGTTTTATCTATAATTCTCTCCTAATCTCTCAACTCTCAAAGTGTTTCTTGAGGAATCACCCTTCTTCTTTTTCCTCCTCTTCTATTATTATTATTATTATTATTATTATTATTATTATTATTATTATTATTATTATTATTATT
>NW_026591872.1:4416748-4417923 GCF_907164565.1 Psammomys obesus | reverse complement strand
TTATTATTATTATTATTATTATTATTATTATTATTATTATTATTATTTTGGTGCTGAATATTGTTGTACAGTGCTATCATCTTCTCTGCCTCTATAGAGTGGTGTTGGGACCTCCTAGTTCATTGTGATGATGGCCTTTCTAAACATACCTGAGTGCTCTCTTTTACTTAAATTAAAAATTCAAATGCTGGTGTGGGTTTCCATAGAGTAGTGGTTATCATGTTTACCTAATATATTCCCAACATGCCAATGGTCCCCTGTTTGAAACTGGGCAGAACAGCTCAGTCTTCATGTGGGGTCCCTAGTAAGAGGAACAGGGGCTGTCTCTGGCATGGACTCTGTTACCCACTCTTTGATCACTTCCTCCTGGCATGGTGGCCTTACCAGGCCACAGAGGAAGAGGATGCAGACAGTCCTGATGAGACTTAGTAGGCTGGGGTCAGTTGGTAGGGGAGGTGGACTTGCCTTTTCTGAGGACTAGGGGCGGGGGATGGAAAGAAGAGGGAGGGAGGGTGGGACTAGGAGGAGACAGGGAGGGGGCTGCAATTGGGATGTAAAGTGAATAAATTATAAAAAATAAATTAAAAAATTCAAATGCTGAAAGCACTTGACATTTTGTAGCTCAAAAGTTGTCACCTCAAAGATTGAATTGTGTCCTCTTTCTCTTTAAAAATCTTAGTGCATGGCATTTAGTAAAAAGCTATACCTTGTACCCACTTTCTTATGTCTTTCTCATGTTTTAGCCTGGCGTTCACTGCAGCATTGAGAATTGCATGTTACCCGCAATCTAAAACTGAAGTAAACTGAAAGAAAAAGAAAATATAAATAGGATAGAATGTGTTCATCTTCTTCTAAAAATTTGCTTTGACAACATTCTTAAGGCTGAGGCAGGTGGATAGGTGGATTGCTGTGAGTTCCAGGAAAGCCTGATCTACAGAGTAAGTTCCAGGACAGCCAGGGCTACACAGAGAAACTCTGTTTCAAAAACATTTGCTTTGATTTGCATGTCCCTTTTTATTTACCAAAAGCTCCTGCAGCTTTTGATTGGAAAGTTTGTCATCCCTTTGGGTAGCTTTGCTTTGTCTGCCCCCCCCCGCCTTCATTTATTTATTTATTTATCTATTCATCTATTTATTTATTTATTTATTTATTTATTTATTTATTTATTTATTTAT
>NW_026591872.1:4368336-4416738 GCF_907164565.1 Psammomys obesus | reverse complement strand
TATTTATTTATTTATTTATTTATTTATTTATTTATTTATTTATTTATTTATTTATTTATTTATTTTTGCTTACAAAATAAAAAGAATCAACACATGGATGTTAGAAACTCACTTGAGTTACTCAGGTAAGGAAACCAGCTACATTACTATGAAAATATTTTATTTCCATGGAATAAAACTATGTAATTTTATCAGGTTTTTAAAATCACAGCATAGTAGGAAAAGGGGTATCCTAACTGCCTTGAACATTGCTAAAGGATAAGCCTAGTTTTCCCAATTATGGCCTATCCTCATTTCTGCCTCCTATCATATACACTGTATGTTACCTGACTTACTAGTTCTCTATTTCAGAGACAATGACATCAACTACAAACAATAGCTATTTAGTTTTGTTTCTGCAAGACCACTTTTCTATAATTGAACTCCTTATTTGCTGACAAAATATATGTTGACTCAGTTGTATCTGTGAGAATGAACTGTATTTTCTCAAACCTGCCATTTAGAAAAAGAAAATATGTTGGTATGCAATTCCAAATCATTGTTACGTAAAACAAAGCATTTGGCTTCTTTAGTAATATACTCAAAGCATACAAACCGACACTATTCTTTAACAAGAAAATCAAATGTTTGTTGTTACATCATAACTTTCTTCTTCCCATGCTTGAGTTTTTGAACTACACCTTCCCCTGATGTCTAGATTGACCTTAGATGTTAGTTCTTTCTTTGTATTTTGGATTTTCTACCCTTATACATATATTCACTTACAGGCATCACTAACAGTTTTGTTGTTTGTTTGAGACCAGCATTCTCTATGTAGCTATAGCTGTAGACTAGACTGACTTTGGACTCTCAGAGGTCTGCTTTCCAAGTGCTGGGATTAAAAGGATGAGCTATTATGCTTAGCTTTCACATTATTTTTAAGTGACTAGACAGCATTGCCAAACAAGTCACTTCAAGGTTCAGTCTATATTGGGATAATGCAGGCACAAAGATGTGTTGTTGTTTTATCAGCAGTGTCACAGATATTTTAGACTTATTTTTGTTATTGTTGTTCTTGTTCTTTTATTTCAGTTTCTTTTATGTTTTGTTTTATAGAAAGAACAATTTCCAGATGACAAGAAATAGAATGATTCTTAAGGACAATTCTAAGTCAGAGCAATGGAAGTGCCAAGTAGAAGTGCCAAGTTGGCTTAGAATGAGAACATATTACTAACCCTTACAAAGAGTCAATACAATGAAATTTCACTGAGCACCCCAAGGGTGCCCCCTCCCTCCTCTCTTCCCATCTTCTTCTTCCCCTCCTTCCTCCTTTCCTTCTCCTTTTCCACCAGAAAAGGATATGCACATCAAGATCAAGTGCATATCCTTATCCTCTGAAGCCAGGCAAAGCAGCCCTGCCCAGAGGGAAATGATCCAAAAGCAGGCAATAGAATCTGTGTTAGAAACAGCTCCTCCCTCCCCACTAGCCAGGTGACCCACATGAAGACCAAGCTACCCCAATGGCTGCATATGTGCAGGGGGCTTATGTCCAGATTGTGTTTTCTTTGTTGCTTCTATTTCCATTTTTTAGGTATTTGACAGTTTTATTCATTTCCTTCTCCTGTTTGGTTATATTTTCCTGTATTTCTTTAAGGGATTTATTCAATTTCTTCACCTATTTGGTTGCATTTTCCTGCACTTCTGTGAGGGATTCATTTTCTTCTTCTTTTTTTTTTTTTTCAATTTTTAAAACAGTAGTATAAGTTCCTGATGCTCCATTATTTGGGAATGTACATAAACAAATAAGTATTTTGAAGTGAGGTCTTCATTGTCTTTTGGCCAAAATTATTACCAATATTTATGATATGTAATTAAACAATCTCCATCAACAAATAAATAAAGAGAAATTAATACACACACACGGAAATATGTCAAAAACAGAAGGAACTAGAAGCTGGGTGTGGTGGTACATGCCTGTAATCCAGTACTCGTGAGGCAGAGGCAGGTAGATCTCTGTGAGTTTGAGGCCAGCCTGGTCTCCAAAGTGAGTACAGGATAGGCAAGTCTACACAGAGAAACTCTGTCTTTGAAAACCAAACAGAAAAGAAAAAACTAGAATTTTTGAAGTTTACATTATTTTTAATTATTATTTTTTTATTTTTTATATTAGTTACAGTTTATTTACTTTGTAACCCTCCCTCCCTTATCTCTTCCTATGCTCCTTTCCAAGTCCACAGATCTTAGGAAAGAAGGGGGGGATAGTAAGACTTGGAGAGAACAGGAACTCCACAAGCATGGTAACAGAACGAAAATAGCTGGGCACAGGGGTATTTTCTGAGACTGATACTCCAACCAAGGATCATTCATGGATATAACCTAGAACCTCTGCTCAGATATAGCCCATGGCAGCTCATTCTCCAAGTGGGTACCCTAGTAAGGGGAACAGGGATTGTCTCTGACCTGAACTCGGTGGCTAGCTCTTTGACTGCCTCCCCTGGATAGGGGAGCAGCTTTGCCAAACCACAGAGGAGGACAATGCAGCCAGTTTGGATGAGACCAAATAAGCTAGGGTCAGATGGAAGGGGAGGAGGACCTCCCTTATCTGTGGACTCATTTTCTTCTTTTAAGGCCTCTATTATTTTCATAACCTCAGATTTAAGATCGTTTTCTTTTGCTTCCAGTGTTAAATATCCTCAAGACTTGCTGTGGTATGATAGCTGTGTTTTGGTGGTATCATGTGGCCCTGGGTTTAGTTGCTGGTGTTCTTACGCTGACCTCTAGCCATTTGGTTGACTCTGTTATTAGTAGGCCTGTTGGTCTCTGATGGTAATAGGTCTTTGGGGTTGTAGGTAGAGCTCATGATACCAGATAGCTGCAGTCCTCTGGTCTTCCTGCTATTCCTTGATCCATGCTGGTCTCCTGGGCCTCAGATTGTGGTAGGTCCTGCTGCTTCCTGATCTGTGCTGGTCTCTGGGACACAGATCAGGGTAGGTCCCAGGAAATGGTACAGGCCATGGAACTGGAGTGTAGAGTGCAGAGAGGAAGTACAGTGCAAAGCAGCATCTAATTTCTCAGTCTCTTGTTTCTTCAAGTTTGTCTTATCCTGATCTCTCCCAAAGAGTATATACAAAAATTTTATAGCTTTCCTGCTGAACTCTCTCTCCTTGTATCTCCTGGATCTCTGCCTGTGGCTGAATCCCATCTGGACTTATTTTTTGTTGAGTGCTGTGGTAGTAGTGAATTATAAGGCAACTAAAGTTCATTTTCTTAATTTTGACTTTTAGTTACATTAGTATTTGATTTTATTAATTCTGTAAAGAAGCAGTTTTCGACCTGTGGGTCACAACCATCTGAAATACATATTTCCCATGGTCTTAGGAACTGAGATACCACCTAGTAGGAAAATTACTGTTATGGAGTAGCAACAAAAATAACTTTATGGTTGGGGGATGGTAAACTACAACATGAGGAACCATATTAAAACACTGCAGCATTTAGAAAGGTTGAGAAATATCTGGATTGAAAATGTAAATACATTAGCACTAAATGGTTACAGTTTTATTAAATTAAGTTTAGTAATTAATGCTTAATATGAGCTTTAGAAAGCTTTGGTTTATAATGAAGGTGAAAAAAATTAACACATAAAACTAATACTTAGGATTGGAGATGTAGACCAGTGGACAGTGCTTGTATATTGGGCCTAAAGCCCTGGCTGGCCATAATTCCCAGTATGACATAAACTGAGTGTGTTCACACATACCTGTAGTCCAAGTACTTGGGAGGTGGAGGCAAGAGGATCAGAAGTTCGAGGTTATACTAGACATTAGATAGAGATTTAGAAACCAGCCAGAGCTTCATGAAACCATATCTCAGGGACACACACACACACACACACACACGAGAGAGAGAGAGGGAAACAGATACCACCCGCCTCATTTATAGTTGAAATTCAAAGATTTTAAAATAATTAGACATTAAAATATGCATTAAAATTTAAAATATTAATTAGTAAGCAGTTATATTTCAAATATACATATATGTAAACGGCAAACAAGTAAGTGATATGTAAGTTTTTTCATATTGTAAGCTAAGGCAACAATCCACTTTTTAACATTTTATTTTTCTAAATTTTAGTTTCAGTCCGATGGAAGCAAACAAGAAGATAAAGAAAAAACGGTAAGAGACTGACAAAAATGAATAATGGGTGTGTTTGTCAAGATATAGCATGCTGAATGTTTTAATATGAACAAGATTTAACTATATTTGGAAATAATTTTATACTTTACATAGTCAATACAGCATGGCAGCTCAGTGAAAATTTTCTTTTAAGACTTAACTCTTCCTTTTGAAGATTACCTTACTATATAAAGGAAAAGGTTAAACCCCTCATTGCCTTGCTACCTCCTCTGCTTCTCTTACCTCATTTGCTATCTTAGATGGAGAAAAGACAACAGTAGGGTGGGGAATTATATATACTATGTTCTGAGATTTAAAAATGATAATTCCTTTAAGACTGTTATTCTTATTTTGAGGATATATTGAAATAAACCTCTTAATGAAATAATTGTTCTTGCTTTCTTCTTAGGAGGTTATCCTTAGCTGTTTGCTTAGCATTACTGACCAGGTATTACTTCCATCCCTTTCTTTGATGGACTGCAATGCTTGCATGTCTGAGGAACTGTGGGGAATGTTTAAGACATTTCCCTATCAGCATAGGTAAATATTTATTCAGATTGTTAACTCCTATTAATTAATTCTAGTGCATTAGCTTCTAAGCATGTAATATTTTCTAATTTTCATCTCATTTTTAAAAGATATCGTCTATATGGCCAGTGGAAGAATGAAACTTATAACGGTCACCCACTTTTAGTAAAAGTTAAAGCCCAAACCATAGACAGAGCCAAGTATATCATGAAGTAAGTTTTATATTTTATATTCATCTCAAATATGTCTGTATATAATTTACTTTGTTTCAACTATCTTGTTTAGAGTCTCAGTTTTGAGAAAGCTTATAAATATTTGTTAAGGGTATAGTTGCTTATTACAGCTAGAAAGACTTAGTTTTTATGTTACTTAATTTTAATAACAAGTTAATGTTTTTTAGGGGTGTATTTTTGTTTGTGTGTGTGTGTATATGTGTGTGTGTGCATGCCATGGTATGCACATGAAGATCAGAGAATAGTGGGAGTGGATTCTCTTCTTACTATGATTTCAAAGTACAGGGAATACAGAAGTCGGTTCTCTCCTTACTCCAGAGGCAGGAGGATAATGAGTTTGATTTCTGTCGTTACTAGCTACTGAGATGAGACTGTCAGAAAAATTAATAAACAAAAAAGAACACGGAAATTTTAAAAACATGGTTTTAAATCCATGTCTTTAGTTAGGCCAGGCTTGAGAGCAATAACTGCTTCATTTTTGTATTTCTAATGTTTAGCATTTTGTCAGAGAAAACATTAATATGAGTGAATGCATACATGAATACAAATTATTATTTAGTGTAAAACAATATGAGTGGACTTCTTAATGTACTTGAATTTTTGTTACATTTTAGCTGTAGCTGTTGCGCCATACTTTGAGTTTGGTGCTTAAAACGTTTTACATAGAGAGTGACATGTAATAAAATTTTTGTATAATTTTGTAAGTTTTCAAATCATTCATTCTTCGTATTCTCATTGATTGTGTTTTATATATGCCTGACATTCTGGTAGCTTGAAGATATAGGATACCATTATATTTCTTTAATTTTGCTTTTTTTTTCCTTTCATGGTAGTGAAGACAGATGGAATAGAATTAAAAGTGTATAGTGTATGTGAATAGGGAGAGTGTAAACTATGGCAAATAGGAGAACTACTCAGCATCATTAGAAATAGAGAAAGGTGGTGCGAAGTTTGAAGGCTGAAGAGAATATGATCTCAAGTTTAAAACCAATGGTCTCTATTCTCCATTGGCGGGGAACTGGATTAACAAGGAATGGGAGAAACAGCTATAGGAAACAAGAAGGGGAAGCAGCTGATGATTACAGCATTCTAATTATTGAATTGCTTTTATTACAAGAAGCTTCTTAACATAATTATATTATTACTTTGAAAATGCATACATTCTGTGAATTACAAATTGAACTCATACTTTACTACATTATGTATTTTTAAATGTTTTATGGTGCTAGATGTAGAAAGCTTCTTTCCTTTCATTTGTACACTTGTGGATGCTTATAGCATTTCTGCTTTTAATATTTAGTCTCAAAAAGCTTCAAATTGTGTATAATAATTGTGTTGAGCTATAAGAGTTTTATTGCTACAAAGTCTTAGAATCTTGGAAAATGTATGCTGAGCATAGAAAAATTTAAGACGAATGAAAGGAATATAATTTATTGATTTTAAAAATTGTATATCTTGAATAAGAAAATAGGAGAAGTAATCCCTGAAAATGCTAAATGGAACCTTGTAAATCTAAAATAATTCTGATTCTTTAAAAAATGTCTTCATGTATTTGTACAACAAAGTAAGTTTTATCCTTACCAGAAAAGTAGCAGTTAAACTCTGAAATTCCTGTAGGGAGTCCAACTTCTCCCACTAAGTAGGTAAAAATGCAGTTGTTTGCACGGATCCATTTTGTATGTTTGGGTTTTCATCATGACGTAATGGAGCTTTATTGGTGTCATGAGTAATGCTACTCGGTATGATCCTTGACATTTCTTTTCCTTTGTAGGCGTCTGACCAAGGAAAATGTGAAGCCTTCAGGAAGACAAATTGGCAAGCTGAGCCATAGCAATCCAACCATTTTGTTTGATTATGTACGTTTTGAAGTTAATATAGTTTTAAGAGATTTTCCTTTTGGTTGTCTTTAAATCAGTATAAGTAGAAATGAAAATATGTAAATTTTAAAATGTTTGGAAAAAAGTAGATGGAATGCCATTTTATGCTAAAAACAAAACTTCCTATATTATACATTGAAAACGTTGATCTGTTGTCTAGTAATGTACAAGGAGCTACTGTTAGGTTTTAGAACCATCTGAATAGTGTTTTAATTTGATTCAGTTATACCAGTGTTACCTTTTTTAAAATTATCATTATTGAAATTTTGATGCAGTATATTTTGATCATATTCTTTCTCCTCCCACAAGTCCTCCCAGATCCTCCCTACCTTTTAAGCCACCAAACTTCATGTTTTCTCTATCACTTGGAAAAACAAAACACAAAACCAAAGACAAGAAATATGTTATGTGAAACAAAAAGCAGACTCCAATTTAGAGAAAAACAGGATTAGTCTCTACTATACCAAAATCCAATATTAGACCTCTTAGAATTGTTTCTTAGATTGAAAATTTAGACTTAGAAAAACACTCTATATGACAATGATAATGTAATATGTTTTATTTATTCATTAATTTTTAAATTTTTTCCAGGAATTTTTCTTTCTTTCTTTTTTTTATATTATTATTCTTTTTATTATTATTACTATTAACTATACTTTATTCATTTTGTATCCTCCCATAAGCCCCTCCCTCCTCCCCTCCCAATCCCACCTACCTCCCCTTTCTTCATGTATGCTCTTCCTCACATCCACTGATAGGGGAGGTCCTCCTCTCCTTCCTTCTGATCTTAGTCTATCAGATCACATCAGGAATGGCTGCATTGTCTTCTTCTGTGGCCTGGTAAGGCTGTTCACCCCTCAGGGGGAGGTGATCAAAGAGCAGGCCAATCAGTTTATGTCAGAGGCAGTCCCTCTTCCCATCACTATGTAAGCCACTTGGACACTAAATTGCCATGGGCTACATCTGTGCAGGGGTTCTAGATTATCTCCATGAATAGTCCTTGGTTGGAGTATGAGTCTTTGGGAAGTTCCCTGTGTTCAAATTTTCTTGTTCTGTTGCTCTCCTTATGGAGTTCCTGTCCTCTCCAGCTCTTACTATTTCCCACTTCTTACATAAAATTCCATTCACTCTACCCGACAGTTGGCCATCAGGCTCAGCATCTGCTTTGACAGTCTGCACGTCAGAGGCTTTCAGAGGCCCTAAGTGGCAGGTTCCTAGGTTGTTTCCTGTTTTCTTCTTCTGGCTTTCAGAGGCCCTCTGTGGCAGGTTCCTAGGTTGTTTCCTGTTTTCTTTTTCTTCTGATGTCCATCCTCTTTGCCTTTCTGGATGGGGATTGAACATTTTAGTTAGGGTCCTCTCTTTTGCTTAGTTTGTTTAGATGTACAGATTTTAGTGGGTTTATTCTATGTTGTATGTTTATATGAGTGAGTATATACCATGCGTGTCTTTTTGCTTCTGGGACAACTCACTCAGGATGATCCTTTCCAGGTCCCACCATTTACCTGCAAATTTCATCATTTCCTTATTTTTCATTGCTGAGTAATACTCCAATGTATAGATGTACCACAATTTCTGCATCCATTCTTCAGTTGAGGGGCATCTGGGCTGTTTCCAGCTTCTGGCTATCACGGATAAAGCTGCTACAAACATGGTTGAGCAAATGTCCTTTTTGAGTACTTGAGCCTCTTTTGAGTATATGCCTAGGAGTGGTATGGCTGGATCTTGAGGAAGCGCTATTCCTAGTTGTCTGAGAAAGCGCCAGATTGATTTCCAGAGTGGTTGTACCAGTTTACATTCCCACCAGCAGTGGAGAAGGGTTCCCCTTTCTCCACAACCTCTCCAGCATGTGTTGTCCCTTGAGTTTTTCATCTTGGCCATTCTGATGTGTGTAAGGTGAAATCTCAGGGTTGTTTTGATTTGCATTTCCCTAATGGCTAATGAGGTTGAGCATTTCTTTAAGTGCTTCTCTGCCATTCAATATTCCTCTACAGAGAATTCTCTGTTTAGCTCTGTTCCCGAATTTTAAGTGGATTACTTAGTTTGCTGCTTTTCAGCTTCTTTAGTTCTTTATATATACTAGATATGAGTCCTCTGTCAGATAAAGGGTTAGTGATGGTTCTTTTCAAATCTGTAGGCAGTCGATTTCTTTTGATGACGGTGTCCTTTGCTTTACAGAAGCTTTTCAGTTTCATGAGGTCCCATTTATTGATTGTTGCTCTTAGAGCCTGTGCTGTTGGTGTTCTGTTCAGGAAGTTTTCTCCTGTGCCAATGAGTTCTAGGGTATTCCCCACTTTTTTTTCTAGCCGATTCAATGTGTCTGGTTTTATGTTGAGGTCTTTGATCCACTTGGACTTCAGTTTTGTCCAGGGTGATAAGTATGGATCTATTTTCATTTTTCTACATGTAGACATCCAGTTGGACCAGCACCATTTGTTGAAGATGCTATCTTTTTTCCATTGTATGGTTTTGGCATCTTTGTCAAAAATCAGGTGTCCATAAGTGTGTGGGTTTATTTCTGGGTCTTCTGTTCTGTTCCATTGATCCACCGTTCTGTTTCTATGCCAGTACCGTGCAGTTTTTATAACTGTTGCTCTATAGTACAGCTTGAGATCAGGGATGGAGATACCTCCAGAAGATCTTTTATTGTAGAGGATTGTTTTAGCAATTTTGGGTTTCTTGTTATTCCATATGAAGTTGAGAATTTTTCTTTCCAGATCTGTAAAGAATTGTGTTGGTAATTTGATGGGAATTGTATTGAATCTGTAGATTGCTTTTGGTAAGATGGCTATTTTTACTATATTAATCCTGCCAAGCCAAGAGCATGGGAGATCTTTCTATCTTCTCATATCTTCTTCTAATTCTTTCTTCAGAGACTTGAAATTTTTTCCATACAAGTCTTTGACTTGCTTGGTTAGGGTTACACCAAGGTACTTTATGTCATTTGTGGTTATTGTGAAGGGTGTTGTTTCTCTAATTTCTTTCTCAACCCTTTTGTCTTTTGTATACAGGAGGGCTACTGATTTTTTTTGAGTTGCTTTTGTATCCGGCCACTTTGCTGAAGGTGTTTATCAGCTGTAGGTGTTCCCTGGTAGAGTTTTTGGGGTCACTCATGTATACTATCATATCATCTGCAAATAGTGATAATTTGACTTCTTCCTTTTCCATCTGTATCCCCTTGATCTCCTTCAACTGTCTTATTGCTCTAGCAAGGACTTCCAGCACTATGTTGAAGAGATATGGAGAGAGCGGGCAGCCTTGTCTTGTCCCTGATTTCATTTGGATTGCTTTAAGTTTCTCTTCGTTCAGTTTGATGTTGGCTATAGGCTTGTTGTATATTGCCTTTACTATGTTTAGATATGTGCCTTGTATTCCTGATCTCTCCAATACTTTAAACATGAATGGATGTTGGATTTTGTCAAATGCTTTTTCAGCATCTAGGGAGATTATCATGTGGTTTTTTTCTTTCAGTTTGTTAATATGGTGGATCACATAGATGGATTTCCATATATTGAACCACCCCTGCATACCTGGGATGAAGCCTACTTGGTCATAGTGGATGATATCTTTGATGTGTTCTTGTATTCGGTTTGCAAGCATTTTGTTAAGTATTTTTGCATCAATGTTCATGAGGGAGATTGGCCTGAAATTCTCTTTCTTTGTTGAGTCTTTCTGAGGTTTAGGTACCAAGGTGACTGTGGCTTCAAAGAATGAGTTTGGTAATGTTCCTTTTGTTTCTATTTTGTGGAATAGTTTGAAGAGAATTGGAGTTAGCTCTTCTTTGAAGGTCTGATAGAATTCTGCGCTGAAGCCATCTGGTCCTGGGCTTTTTTTGGATGGGAGACTTTTGATGACTGCTTCTATTTCTTTGGTGGATGTAAACTATTTAATCTGTTTAACTGATCTTGATTTAATTTTGGTAAATGGAATCTATCAAGAAAATTGTCAATTTCATTTGGATTTTCAAATTTTGTGGCATATAGACTTTTGAAGTAAGTCCTAATGATTGTTTGGATTTCCTCAGTGTCTGTAGTTATGTCCCCCTTTTCATTTCTGTTTTTGTTGATTTGGATGGTGTCTCTCTGCCTTCTCGTTAGCTTGGCTAAGGGTTTGTCGATCTTGTTGATTTTCTCAAAGAACCAGCTCTTGGTTTCATTGATTCTTTGAATTGTTTTATTTGTTTCTAATTGATTTATTTCAGTCCTGAGTTTGATTATTTCCATCCGTCTACTCCTTTTTGGTGTGTCTGCTTCTTCTTTTTCTAGGGTTTTTAAGTGGGCCATTAAGTTGCTTGTATGAGCTGTCTCAAATTTCTTCTTGAAGGCACTTAGTGCTATGAACTTTTCTCTTAGCACTGCTTTTATTGTGTCCCACAAGTTGGGGTATGTTGTGTCTTCATTTTCATTGAGTTCTAGGAAGACTTTAATTTCTTTCTTTATTTCTTCCCTGACCCAGCTGTCATTTAGTAACAAGTTGTTCAGTTTCCATGTGTGTGTAGGCTTTTTGCTATTTGTGTTGTTGTTGAGGTCCAGCTTTATTCCATGGTGATCAGACAAGATACAAGGGATTATTTCAGTCTTCTTGTATGTGTTGAGGTTTGCTTTGTGACCAGCTATATGGTCTATTTTGGAGAAGGTTCCATGAGGTGCTGAGAAGAAGGTAAATTCTTTTGTGTTTGGGTGTAAAGTTCTGTAGATGTCTGTGAGGTCCATTTGATTCATGACCTCTGTCAGAGATATTGTTTCTTTGTTTAATTTCTGTTTTGTTGACCTGTCCTTTGTTGACAGTGGGGTGTTGAAGTCTCCCACTATGCATGTGTGGGGATCTATATGTGGTTTAAATTTTATCAATGTTTCTTTTACAAATGTGGATGCTCTTGTATTTGGGGCATAGATGTTCAGGATTGTGATGTCTTCCTGGTGGAATTTTCCCTTGATGAGTATGAAGTGTCCTTCTCCATCTCTTTTTATTAATTTTGGTTGAAAGTCTATTTTATCAGATATTAGAATGGCTACTCCTGCTTGTTTCTTGGGTCTTTTTGCTTGGAAATTCTTCTTCCAACCTTTTACCCTCAGGTAATATCTATCTTTGTGTCTTAGGTGTGTTTCTTGTATGCAACAGATTGCTGGGTTTTGTTTACGTATCCATTCTGTTAATCTGTGTCTTTTTACTGGAGAGTTGAGTCCATTGATGTTGAGACAGTTTAATGACCAGTGGCTGTTATATCCTTTGTGTTTGATGTTGGCTGTGGTCATAAGATTGTGTGCTTGGTTGCTTTTTATTTTACTGTAGTAAGGTTAATTATTTCCTGTTTTTTCTTGACAGAAGCTAATTTTCTTGGGTTGTATTTTCCCTTCCAGTGTCTTCTGTAATGCTGGATTTGTGTGTAGGTATTGTTGAAATTTGTTTTTGTCATTGAATATCTTGTTTTCTCCATCTATGATGACTGAGAGTTTTGCAGTGTATATTAGCCTGGTCTGACATCTGTGTTCTCTTAGGGTCTGTATGATATCTGTCCAGGCCTTTCTAGCTTTCATAGTCTCTGTTGAAAAGTCAGGTGTGATTCTAATGGGTTTGCCATTATATGTTACTTGGCCTTTTTCCCTTGCAGGTTTTAGTATTTTTCTTTGTTCTGTATACTTACTGTTTTGATTATTATGTGGCAGGAGGATTTTCTTTTCTGGTCAAATTTGTTGGGTGTTCTGTAGGCCTCATGTATTCATATTGGCTTCTCCTTTAACTTGGGGAAATTTTCTTCAATGATTTTGTTGAAAATATTTTCTGGGCCTTGGAGAAGGGAGTCTTCTTTTTCCTCTATTCCTATTATTCTTAGGTTTTGTCTTTTCATATTGTCTTGGATTTCTTGGACGGTCTGTGTCAGGAATTTTTTGGATTTAACATTTTCTTTGACAGATACATCGATTTCTTCCATTGTATCTACACCTGAGATTCTTTCTTCCATTCTTGTATTCTGTTGGTTATGCTTACCTCTGTAGTTCCTGTTTTCTTCCCAAAATTCTTCCTTTCAATTATTTCCTCCATTTTGTTTTCTTTAATTTTTCCAGTTCTTTCTTCAGGTCTTGAGTTGTTTTGTTTACTTCCTTCACCTGTCTGATTTTATTTTCCTGTTTTTCTTTTAGTTCTTTCCACTGTTTCTTTTATTTCTTTCAGTGATTTAATTATTTCTTGTTTGAAGGCCGCAAATTGTTTGGCTGCAAATTCCTGTATCTCTTCACGGATGGCCATTATCTGCTTGTCTTTAACTTCCTCCATTTTTTTTATGAATAACCTTGATTGGATTGGTTTTATCTTCCTCTAATTCTTTGCTTATTTTATTTTTTTCCTCTATTATCCTCTTCATCAGCATAGATGTAAGGTCATCTTCTTGATTTTCTATTATCCTGCGTTGTCCAGGGCTCTTCGCCCCTGGATGGATGGGTTCTGGAGATTCCATATTGCTCTCTCTTTTTTTGGTTGAGCGTTTACGCTGACCTCTACCCATTAGGCTGTTTTAGGTGTTGGCTGTTACTTTCTGTGCTTCCTGGAGTCCTGAGGTAGGGAGAATTCCCTTGGCCAGGAAGATGATTTTTCCTGAAGAAGTCCTCCTCTGCTTTTTGGGTATGGTCACTCTATGGCCAGTGTTTCTCAGGAATTTCCACTGCTCACCTCAGGTGTATAGCCCTGAGTAGTAGCTGTGGTCTTTTTTAGGCGGGGTGGGGGGCTCTCCTCTCATCCATAGAAGTTCTCAAGACAGATGCCCCACTGCTGGTTTTCTAGTTATAAATTTAGTGAGCTGCTGCTGTTGTTACAGTTTTTCAGATACAGTCCTCTTGAAGAACGTGCTGATTCCCTCGCTGTGGGGTTTTCTCCCAAGAGGGTAACTCAGTCTGTTATCCTGGGGCACACAGTTCTGTCCGGGAAAGTGATAGGAGGGTCCAGCAAGTCTCTGGGCCAGAGGCTGAGTGTTCCGCTCTGGGCCTGCAGAATGTGCACCTACGTTGAGTTGGCGCCTGGGGTCGCCGCTCTGGTCTGGAGGCTGGTAACTGAGGGCTCCACTCTGGTCTGAAGGCTGGGTGCCTCAGTCTCTACCGGAAGCTGTGTGTCCCTGTCTGGGATGTCGGCTGCGGGTACTGCTGTGTTCTGGACGCTGTGGGTGCAGCCCTCTTGAAGAACCAGTGATTCCCACAGTTTTGTCAGTCTAGCTAGGGATAACTGGTTGATCCTTGGCACAGTATCTGAGGGCTGCTGTATTGGCTCTCTGGCTTTTGTAGGTCTGGGGATGCAGCTGTGTGCCCCAGTGCCCTAGGGGTACTCAATAATGGCAGCTGAGCACAGTGCTCCTGCCTGCATTAGAAAGCTAGAGCCTAGAGCCTGTGTGAATCCAGAAAGTCTTTTGGTGCTGGGTGTCCTGAGCGTTAGACCTGATGATCCCCCCACTGCTGTGGGGTTTCCTCCTGCCAGGGACAGGTCTTTGCTTTAGGGACCACCGTTCTGTCTGGGGTGGCGAGTAGAACCCACAGGCACAGAGGCCCACCTGTAGCTCTGCCTTTCTGGCCTTTGGGAGCCTGGGTGTCTGCCTAAACTGGGTAATTTTCCGACACCTTTTCGGGGTGGTGGTATCAGCTGAGTGCTTTGAGATCAGACCAGCCGTTTCCCTCCCTGTGGGTTTGCACTAACAGTGAAACTCAGTCTCTGGTGCCCTGGGGCCCACAGTTCTATCTTAGGCTGCGAATCCTGCATGCAGGCAGGGCTCTGTGCAGGTGCCTGGGTCCCCGGCTCTGGCTCCGGGCTGGCTCCTAGGCCGCCTGCAGAACCTGAGTCTTTTCCTAGGGATGTCTGAATGACCTAAGGTTGGTCCCAATCGTTTCCTGCTCCGTGGGGTTATCTCTCGGCTGGAAAATCCAGTCTGTGATGTTGTGGGCCCACAGTTCAGTCTGGGACAGTGACCAGATCACGCTGGTTTGTAGGTCTGGGCTGGCGACCAAGCGCCTGGTGGAACCGGGATCCCTTCCTCGGTTTAGCCGGATGAGTTAAAGCTGATTGAATCGCCCACCGTGGGGTATCCTCTCACCTGGGAGATACAATCACTTGTGTTTTATGGCCGCGAGTTCTGACTGCTGGTCACTGTGCTGATCCTGCTGTGCTGCTGCTCAGAATGAGAGTCCTCCGGCGCTGCCATCTTGCCCTGCTTCCTGTAATAAGTTTTATATAAATGTGAAACAGTAGAGCCTTTTTTGTTTGTTTGTTTGTTTTGGTTTTTTATGACAGGTTACTCTGTGTAGCCTTGACTGTCCTGGAACTAGCTCTGTAGACCAAGCTGGCCTCAAACTCAGAGATCCACCTGTCTCTGCCTCTTGAGTGCTGGGATTACAGGTGTGTGCCACCACTGCCTGGCTAGAATCACTTTGATTGTATTAGTTCTAATTTTTGAAAAGTATGAACATTAATTAGCATAGAAGTTTTTTATTTAGTTAATGCAACTTAACTCTTTCTTGATCTTCCAGATCCTGTCACAAATACAGAAATATGATAACTTGATAACACCTGTAGTAGATTCATTGAAATACCTCACTTCATTGAATTATGATGTCTTGGCATGTATCCTTTCATGTGGTGCAAAATACAGATTTCATGCATTTAAATGCTGAATGATTTTTTTTTCTGGCTTCCTCTAAAATAATTTATGGTTAGTCCAGTCGGCTGTTATGTGGTCAATCCAAAGTATTGAGAGAGAAATTCTGTGTGTGCATGTGTATGCATGCAGATATGTGAGTGCTTTGTGTTACAGAAAGGGAGACATACTCATTTTACCAACCATGTTGATACAAGTGGAATGTTACTTGTTATGAGATGGAAAAGAGGGCAACGAAGGAGGATTGATATATAATGAGTATGGTTGTTATTTTTATTTTTCCCTGAAGATGTGGTGGTTTAAGCGTGTTGGTTGGGTTTCTGGTACTATCATAATTTTTTTCCTTAATGTGTGAAAGATTGTATCATTGAAGCTTTAGCTAATCCCGAAAAGGAGAGAATGAAGCATGATGACACTACTATCTCAAGCTGGCTTCAGAGTAAGTACTTCTATTCTTCTAATGATGGTAGTACTATTGGTGAAACTAAGGAGGTGGTAACTGCCATGCTTTATTTGGCTCTCTGTGCTTACAGGCTTTTTAAGGGCTTATTTCTCAAGAGCTCTTGAGGATCTCTAGCTACTCAGCTTTTTCTGCAGTGTGTATGAGACCTTGATTTTGTATGGAGATTTATTTAGTACTTACTTCTCTAAACAAGAGACTATATTTTACTATGATAGAATTTGAGGAAGCTCTCTCTGGCCATAGCACCCTGAATATGTGTTCAGTGTCATCTGGTCTGGGAAGTTAAATGGGATTGGGTTGGTTTAGTATGTAAATGGGAGAATCTGGGGAGGCATCTGACTTTCCTTTTTTTTTTTTTTTTTTCTAACTTAGTATTATTTACAGGTTATACTCTTTCCTTGTCTAATGTATGCGAATCTGAATTTTCCACTGTTCTGTGTGCTCCTTAAGTATAGGACTTAAGTTTGGTCTAGTTATTTATGTACTTGGCAAATAACTGTTAAGTGTTACAGATTATTAGATACTCTTGTTTTCACTGCAGTTTCTCTCCCTTCAGGAAATAATAGGGACTATTGGTTAAAATTGGCTTTCCAAGGCTGGTGAGCTGGCTCAGCATTTAAGAGCATTGACTGCTCTTCTAGAGGACTCTGGTTCTAGTCCCAGATCTGATATGGTGGCTTGTAACTACCTTTAACCCCAGTTCTGGGGAATCTGACTCTCCTTTCTGATCTTTGTGGGCACTAGGCACACATGGTACATAAACATATATGCAGGCAGGACACCCAAACACATAAAATTAAAAACAAAACAAAACAAAATTCTTCTGGTTCTAGTAAACTTACCTGTTTCTTTTGCTGTCTATAACTGTAGCTTGTTCCTAGATATAAATAATCTCTTTGACTCAAAATTTTTAGGGGCAGACATTTGGTTGTTTAAGTTTACTTCGTATTGTGCACGGCTGAGTCCTAACTTACCAAGATGTGTAGACCGAATCACTGCTTTACTTTGTACTGTGATCATGAGCAATCATGTGATCTATATATTTTCAGTTTACTTCATCAGTAGTTTTATACTAACCTAAGGTGATTGTTGTAAGAGTTAATCAATATAATGTGCTTACATATGTATGCTGGATAAATATTAGCTATTATTATGGTAAAACTCCATTCAGTTATATCAGTCAAGACTTAAACCGTACAGGACTAAAGAGATGCCTCAGTGGTTAAGAGCACTCACTGGCTGCTCTTCAAGAGGACCAGTGTTCCCAGCACCCACGTGGCAGCTCAGAATCATCCATTACATCTATTCTAGGGATCTAACACCCTCTTCTAGCTTCCTTAGGCACCTGGCACAAACATGGTACACATACATACATGTAGGCAAACATGCACACACATGAACTAAAAATAAATCTGTAAAAATTATTCATACTCCATTTTGTTTTAGAAATTGAATTTGTTGAAATTATCCTTATTGCACTTTTCATTTCATGAACTGTTTTTATTTTTTTATTTCATGCAGGTCTGGCTAGTTTCTGTGGTGCAGTATTCCGTAAATATCCAATTGATCTTGCTGGTCTTCTTCAGTATGTAGCCAATCAATTAAAGGCAGGCAAAAGGTAATTTATACAGAGATGAAATTCAGTAACTTTAGTCCTTCTGGTGTTTGCAATGTTGAAATTACTGTTACTTTGAAAGACTCAAATTCAACTGGAATAGCTCTTTGTAGAATCTCATTGTGCAGGTCAGGTTCTCCTCAAAATTGAGATCTTCCCTCTGAAGTGTTAGAGTTACATGTATAGAGAATTCTTTTTTTTTTTTTTTTGGACACATAGAGTGTCATCATGTAGCCCTGACCATCCTGGAACTCACTATTTATTAATTACAGGCTGGCCTTAAACTCACAGAGACCAACCTGCTTGCCTCTGCCTTGTGAGTGATTGGATTAAAGGCATGTGCCAGTATACCTGGCTATTGAATCTTTAAGAGAAATTAGGAGGCAATACAGAGAGGTAGTTTCTTTAGTACTAAAATATTTGGCTACCTATATAACTCATTAAAAGGACAGCTAACTTATTTTACCATTAAGTTTTTTCTTTAATGTAGTATTTAGAAAAAATACTTTTTGAATATGAACCTATGTATATTTAAGGCCTCATGTGCTTTTAACAGTTTCCTTCTTTGTGTATACTGTTTTTTACTGAGCCAATGGCAGTACTTAGGCTTTGACTAAATAGATCTGTTGAACACTAGCACCAATAGACTGATTATAATCAAACAACTCTATATTGTTTTGAGAAGAGTTTTGATAAAAAAATCAACAAAAAAGCTCTTTTGTGTTTGAAATGGGTGCTACATTAATTCTTGACAGACTGCTATTTTGGCTTTGGGAAAAATTAAAAATATATTAACTTGGATAGATTGGTAGTTGTGTATTAGTTTGCATGAAACTACCTGGTTTAGGAAAGCATGGCACATTGAAAAGAAGTCCCTAATATGAATATCAGAGAAGTATACCTTTGTCTAGGACCTTGTATGTTAATAGGTATACTTTCACCTTTGGAAAAATTATGTAATTGAAGAAAATTATGAAAATCACAAAGTGTTGTTTCCAGTAACAGTTCTAAATGTTGCACATTAATGTGCATGCCTAGCCAGGTGTGGTGGCAGATGGCTATAGTTCAGAACACTTAGGTAGGAGGACCATGAGTTTATAGATAGTATAGACTATATAGTGAAACTATGTGTCAAAAAATGTCTGCCTGTTAACATATAACTAGAATACGCTTTGTATTTTACAAAAGCTTGTACTTTAGGCTCAAGTACAACAACTTGTCACTTTTCACTTTGGTTTTTTTCTTTGCTTCCCATTTTCCTTTCTAATTATGTATGATTATTACAGGGCTTTATTCATTCTTATTATTTGGAGTTTTAGGGAGATGGCTTTCTGCTGTAAAAATAATGTATTGAGCATCCTAAATTGGAGGATGAGGAAAATATTGGGGCAGCTGATACAAATAAAATATAAATAATAGATGATTAGGTTTTAGATTTACTGAAGTTCTTAAGAGCTATAGTTGTATGAACAAGTGGCTCTGTTCTACTGTAATATGCATTCTTAAATCTTTGAGAAAGTAAAAGACCATGGTGTAAATAACCTACTTTCCTCTACATTCTGTAAAGCATTTTGTGTTATTTTCTTGTCATTGTGACAAACTCATAAAAGAAGCAACATGAGACGGATGATTCTTTTCTACTCAGTTTTAGAGGTTCAAGTCTGGAGGTAACAACTACCTTGCTTTTGTTGTGGTGTGAGGCAGAAATAATATCAGGGCTTAAGGTTGTGTGGCACAGAAAATCTGTCTTAGAGCAGTAAGAGTGAAAAGGGAAGAAACAGTTCTCTCTGGGGGTGTGTGAGATGGGGGTTAGGGAGGGAAGGTGGAGGAGTGTGTGAGGAGAGGAAGAAGAGAGAATGGAGACAGACAGAAAGTGTGAGAATGAGAGGGCAAAGGGGCCAGGGACAAGATACTGCCCCTAAGAATATATTCTCAATGACTTGCTTCCTCTAGCTAGACCTTACCTAAAGTTTCAAGAACCTTCCAAAATAGTACTGTCAGTTTGGGATCAAGTCCTTAATGTGTGGTCCCTTGGTGGACATTTCATGTTTATTGACAATCAAAAACAGAATGAGAGAGGTAGAGGAGGGGAGGGAGGAAGTGAAGGGAAATTGCAAATGAAAACTGTAAAAATGTATGAAGTTTAGGTAAAGGATATATGAGTATGTTTCATTTTATTTTTGTATCGTATCCACAAGCTTCAAATTAATCTGGGTAAAAACTCAAAGATAAACATGAATTATTATCGTTACAGTACTAGAAGGGATATAACTATTTTATTTAAATAAATAAAATAAAAAATAAGCTTTGGTGTTGTCTTTCATTCTTTATTTATGTCTAAGATTCTTATGTATTATTATTTTCATATTTGAAGTTTTAACTTCAAATACTCTGTTTCTTTTAATTTTTATATTAGTTTTGACCTATTAATATTGAAAGAAGTGGTACAAAAAATGGCTGGAATCGAAATTACAGAGGAAATGACAATGGAGCAATTAGAAGCTATGACTGGTGGGGAGCAGCTAAAGGCTGAGGTAAGAATTGCTGCTTTTGTTTATTGTGTTTTTAAGATCAACTTTACTATAGTTCCACTGTATCTGTGGCTTTGTTTTTCAAGACATCGATTACCTATGGTTAACCACAATTCAAAATTGAAAAGAACAAATCCAGAAATAATATATATATAATATTATATATATATATATATATATATATATATATATATATATATATATATATATATATATATATATAAGTTTGAGATCTATTATGTGGAGAATGTTGAAAAATTTTGCCTTTTTGCTCACTTTTGGGACATAAATTATCTTTTGGCCATCATATCCATGCTGTATAAGCTACTTATTAGTCACATAATAGCCATCTTGGCTTATCATTTTGGCTATGTGGATAGTAGTCCTGGTTACCAATTGGCTATATGGCAAAAAACTTATATTCTTGTAACCTTTGCTTGGGTTTCCCAATTCTTCATCATTATGCCTAAGTGTCATCATAAGAATCATGGATACCGTACAATAACATATTTGGAGAGTAACCATGTTCATGTAACTTTTATTATATAAACTTGTTGTTAGTTTCTTACTGTGCCTAATTAAGCTTTGTCATGGGTATATATGCATAGGAGAAACAATTTATGTAGAGTTTGATACCATCTATAGTTTTCAGTTACCACTGTGGCTCGTGGAACATACCTGCCAGAGATAAGTGGACAATATTGTATATGTAGTCATTGCATAGAATCCAAACAGCCTAATGTCAAAGTCATGTTTTCTCAAAACCGCTGCTACCTTCTCTTTTAAGAGCTGTGATACACTAGAAATTGGAATTTAAAAAATAAACTGAAAGTGTAAAAGACAGTAATATATATCTGTACTGAAAAGAAATGCTAGAGCTTCCATTTTTCTTAATATTTTCACTGCACTAAATCTTTATCACAGTCTATTAAATCTCTTCACTGAATTAAAAAATGCTTATTAGAGACACAGCGGAGAATGGAAACTGAAAAATTCTAAGCACTGTTGAGTTACCATTAGCCAGATTATAATCAATAATAGTATCATTAAAACAATTTTGTTAAAAAGAATGAATATAGGATATAGAAATGCTTTATCTTATTCCTTTACTGTTAAGCCAGGCATTTTAAAAAATTCATTTATTTTTTTTTTATAAATTACAGTTTATTCACTTTGTATCCCTACTGTAGCTCCCTCCCTCACACCCTCCCAATCCCACCCTAGCCTATCAGGTCTCATCAGGACTGACTGCATTATCTTCCTCTGTGGCCTGGCAATGCTGCTCCCCCCTTAGCTGGAGGTGATCAAAGAGCCAGCCCACGAGTTCAGGTCAGAGATGGTCTCTGTTCCTATTGTTGGGGAACCCTCTTGGACACTGAGCTGCCCATGGGCTACTTCTATGCAGCGGTTCTAAGATATCTCCATGCAAGGTCCTTGTTTGGAGTATCAGTCTCACAAAAGACCCCTGTGTCCAGATATTGTGGTTCTGTTGCTCTCCTTGTGGAGCTCCTATCCCCTGCAGGTCTTCCTATCCCCCCTTATTTTATAAGATTCACTGCACTCAGCCCTAAGTTTAAGTCAGGCATTTTTAAAAATTCTGCTTTCATAAGACAGGGTCTCTTGTAGTCCAAGTTGTCCTTACGCTTGTGTAGTTGAAGATGGTCTTGAACTCACTCTCCCCTGACTACCTCCCAGGTTTTTATATTATAACTCCTAGCTCAGAAATATTTTTTTAATTCCTTATTAAATTACATTTTATTCACTTTGTATCCCCCCTGTAGTTCCCTCCCTCCTCCCGTCCCAATCCCTCCCTTCCTCCATCCTCTGCATGCATGCCACTCCCCAAGTCCACTGATAGGGGAGATCTTTTCCTTCCTTCTGATCTTAGTCAATTAGGTCTCACCAGGAGTAGCTGCAGTGTCTTCTTCTGTGGCCTGGTCATGCTGCTTCCCCCTCAGGGGGAGGTAATTAAAGAGCAGGCCAATCAGTTCATGTCAGAGACAGTCCCTGTTCCTATTACAATGGAACCCAATTGGATACTGAACTGCCATGGGCTACATCTGTGCAGGGGTCTTAGGTTATCTTCATGCATAGTCCTTGGTTGGAGTATCAGTCTCAGGAAAGACCTCTGTGCTCAGATATTTGGTTCTGTTGCTCTCCTTGTGGAGTTCCTGTCCTCTCCAGATAACCTACTAAAATCTGTACACTTGAAGATACTAATCAAGAGGGAGGACTCTTGCTAAAATGCTCAATTCATATCTAGAAAGACAAAGAGGATGGATATCAGAAGAAGGAGAAAAGAGGGAACAAGTCAGGAGCCTGGCACAGAGGACCTTTGGAAGGCTCTGCCCTGCAGAATATCAATGCAGATGCTGAGACTTATGGGCAACCTTTGGGCAGAGTGCAGGGAATCTTATGAAAGATGTGGGAAACAGTAAGCTCAGAAATATTTTAACGAGTATGTTTCAACTTCCTTCTGTGTTTTTTCCATTGAGATGGCATGGAGTACATTGCATATAGCAGTAAATTCGTGTCTTCTCTTATGTAGGGTGGTTATTTTGGCCAGATCAGAAACACTAAAAAGTCTTCTCAGAGATTAAAGGATGCCCTACTGGACCACGATCTTGCTCTTCCTCTCTGTTTGCTTATGGCTCAGCAGAGGAATGGGGTAATTTTTCAGGAGGGTGGAGAGAAACACTTGAAACTTGTGGGGAAACTCTATGACCAGGTAAGTAAAAGAAACTTTGCTGTTGAGTAAGAGTCTTTTTAATCCTGATAAAAATAGAGATTGTGATGTCATTTGAAACATATTATTTGTATATATCGTATCAATATGAAACACTTCTAATGTCAGATAGGCTTTCCTTAACTATGGCCTCTGTTTTCTGTATAAATTATGATATTTAAGAGATGAGTGTAGGAGATATTACGTGTAACATTTTCAGCTAGACATTCCATTATGAAAAGCCATCATCAGCTTGTTTGCCCTTTTTGACCTCTGGAAATTTGGAATTTCAATTGCAGCACAGTAGGTACTATTTCTTATTTCTCAGTAATAAGACTGCAAATATTTAAACACATTTTGTTGGCTAATAATGTTTTTGTGCTTAATATTTATAATTCTATAAGCAATGACAGAGGAGTTGTCTTCTCATTGCCTATGAATATTGTTTTGTAGGATTTTAGGTAAGTGTTTTGAGACTCTCTTGGACAGTCCTTGGCTAGCATCTCCAAAGGGATCTTCTCAACCTGGTGTTGGAGTTTTTGATTGATAGTCTATGGCTCTTATAGGAGTATTGTCAGCCCACATGGGAAAATTTTATTAAATTTATATATTTAAACATTGACTTGCATGTATTATGGGTATCTTTATGTGGGTAACTATTAGTATGATTCCTTATGACTTGTCTTGACATCTTCACTGTTATTTTACCCCTATCCCCCCTTCTATATTAACCGTTCTCCTGTATCCTATATTAAAGAGCCTCTTGTTTTCTCCATTTCCCCCTTCAAGTTAGTTGTATCTAGTTAGTTCCCTTTCTCTTGCTTCCCCCACCATGTGGTCCCTTTGTACTTTTCTGTATATTTGACCTATTTATTTTGCTCCTGCTAGACTGGAGCTTATGGTTGCTTCTTGAGTACTGTTATAGATATGTATCACTGTACCTAGAGTATGCATGTTCTCTCTTCTCTTCAGGGGCCATATAGAAAAAATATATTGACTATTATAAGTATGTGAATATATAAGCTTTGTTTCAATTTAATTTTTTTTCATTTTTTAAATTAATTATACTTTATTCACTTTGTATAATTTAAAATTTTTATTTGACACCTAGTAATTATACATTTTTATATAGGGTACATTGTCATAATTCAGTACATATATATAATGTGTAAATAATAAAACTGGTAATTCTTATTTTCATCTTTTAAAATATGTACCATTTGTGTTGAGAAATATTGAACTCATTTCTTCTAGCTCATTATAAGATACATCACAAATGATATAAGCTCTAGCCAGTCTATACTGACTATGTCACTAGAGCTTAGTTTTCTGGAAATATGTTTTGGTACTGCAGCTCCCACATGTCCCTATCCCTTTCCAGTGACACTCTGCCTCTGTTATCTCTTCTTCTTTTTATGGTTGTGATATCAGCAGTTTTTAGGCCTTATATACAAGTAGGGAATTGTGAAAATTATCTTTCTGTCCATTATTTCACTGAAGACAGTTTCTGTCCTTCATTTATGTCTCTGCATGTACTGTGAAATCTGAATTCCTAATTGTCAATTAAAATTCTGTTAAAATAACATATCTTACTAATTTGAAAGAGGTTTATTTTGGTTTTGGAAAATGTTAACATCTGCGTGTTTTTTTTTTTTCTTATTTTTAATTTAGTGTCATGATACCCTAGTACAATTTGGTGGGTTTTTAGCATCCAATCTGAGTACAGAAGATTATATAAAGCGAGTGCCTTCAATTGACGTGCTCTGTAATGAGTTTCATACACCTCACGATGCAGCATTTTTTCTGTCTAGGCCAATGTATGCACACCATATTTCGGTAAGTACAAATGTTTTCATTAGCTTTCAAGAGTAATTCTAAATGGTTACACAAATACTTGATGTTTAAATATACCCCAATTTACCCCTGTTCAAAGGAAGCCCATTGGCTGCTCAGTTTTCATGTGGGTTCCCTAGTAAGTGGTACAGGGGCTGTCTCTGACATAAACTCATTAGCTCTTTGATCACGTCCCCCTGGTGGGTGCAGCCTTGCCAGGCCACAGAGAAGGATGATGCAGCCAGCCTTGATGAGACCTGATAAGCCAGGGTCAGAGAGAGGTGAGGAGGTTCTCTCCTATCAGGGGACTAGGGAAAGGGCATAGGGGGAGAAGAGGAAGGGTAGGTGGAAGTGGGAGGAGACAAAGGAGGGGACTGCAACAGGGATACAAGTGAATAAATTATAATAAATAAGTATATAAATAAAAATTAAAAATGTTAGAAATAACCTTACTTGGCATAAGCAAAGTTAAACTCACAAATATATATATATATTTAATAATTTGCATTATATATATTATATAATATATATAATTTGATAAACATAGATTATTTCTCTTGGAGAACTACTCTGATTTCCTGTTACTATTCTTGTCTCAGCATTGAGCAATGAAATTCTGTTTTAAAAAATAAGACTTCTCGATTCCTTTCCTTACAGGGTCATAGTCAATTCATAGAGACCCAGCATATTCTCAGCATATTCCCAGCATATCTTTCTGTTGACTTGGATTCTGGCTCTTCTGTTCTTTGTTTTTAGTTCTATACTGTTCATGGTTTTCACTTCAGTTTGTGGGGTGAAATGGTTTAATTCTAAATGGTTTAGTACTATTGTATGTGCCATTCATTCCAGTCATTGATCCCCTTCTCTTAAACTAAGATTCTCTATTTCCTGTAGAGATGCAGAATTGTAGCAGAGGTATATAAAAAGACACTAGGGAAAAGTTTGATGTTCATCTGGTCATGTAATTTAAACACTCTGTTAGTATATGCATATGAACTGCAAATCTTACTTGATATAGTGACTACTTCATTGACATTATGCAGCAATTCCTGTCCTGTATATTCTAGGGAGCTAATGGGAACAAGGGAGGCTTTTGAACTCCTTTAGAATCTGTCATTTTAGAGAATTCAATGCTGTCTGTGTGTAGTTAATGTCTTGCACTCTCACCCTAACATATTACAGAAGTCTCACCCATAAAAATATAGGACCTGATTTCAGGAAGAACTTATATGGAAGAATTGCTTTATCTCAGGAATTTCATACTATATTTTACTATTCTGAGAACTGGACACCCTAATCAGTGGTAATGGATCCTAGCACACAGGAATACTGGTTGTCTGAGGTTGTCTGAGCTATTCCTGGTCAAAAAATGGAGCAGGTCATTTATAACAATGGTTTCTCTTTTGGGGAGAGCATGAAAAATGTCTTTGAATAGATGTAAAATCTAATGAAAGAATGGCATTTCCTTCTCAGGATTTAGGATAAAAAAATATATGGTGACATTTATATACACCAGGTACTAATAAGTGTCCCCAACCCACCCCATATTGGCCTCTTTGAAAAGGGAGTTCCTCCGCAGCCTAGGGTGCAATTGGATGGGCATCTACACTGCTCTAACTTCACTTCTTAGGTGAAATCCTCAGTGAGCCTTTGATCAATGAGAAAAAATGTATAAGAAAATGATGAGAGGGCTGAAGGTATGGCTTACAGACGACCCAAGATGAGTCTTAGCATATATGTGGGGAGAGTCAAAATTGCTCATAATTCCAGTTCCAGAAGATCCAAGATCCTTTGGCCTCCACAGGTACACATATACATGTGACATACACACATATTCTCTCTCTGCATTTCTTTCTCTCATATATACACACACACAGAGAGAGAGAGAGAGAGAGAGAGAGAGAGAGAGAGACTCACACACACACATGCACAGAGAGAGAGAGAGAAAGAAACAAAAAAAATCATTTTTAAATGGTGAGAGAGGAAAAGGGTGTAACTGTAGATTCCTCTCAGCAAATTGGCTACCACAGGCCCTCTTGTGATTTAGTGAACAAAACACTGCTCAGATTCTTGGCCTGACAAAAAAGCTTTTTGGACACAAATCAGTGTTACTATAGTACTGTATGTTTGACTGAAGATGTGAAGTTAAGTATTAGGTTAACTTTAGATAAGGGAAATTATTGTGGATGCAGTATAACTATCTTTTTGATTAAGCCTAGTTTTCTGAGTAGACACTTGTAGGAGACCTACCAATAGATTCATAGATTCTGAACCAGAGACATGGAAAGATTGGTGCTATTTGTGCTGTAATCAGTTTTCCCATTACTGTAACTTAATTTTCACATTTAATCATTGAGACTCATCTTGAAACAGTTCTGAAAGGGAGGGTTTCCTTGCCACAGTTGTTCGAGATATTTCCCATTTAGGTAGTCAGATTGTCATGTGTAGGTAATTTCAGTACTATTTTATCTCATGTCTTGTTAGAACTTTAGCAGATGTCATTCCGCTCATCTAGAGTAATAATAGCTGCCTTCAGAAAAATCTATCATCTAAGTTTAAAGTCCTTTGTTACCCTAGTTACTGTTCTTCTTGTTCTTTTGTATAATTGCTATACTTTCCTATAGCTAATGTTTTTTGTAGCTTTATCAATTCCATAGTTTCAGTAGTTATCAGCATGCTCTGTAGCAAGAGTAAAAATGGAAATAAATAATCCTACTTCTATAACAATTACAAGTTCCTGGATTCTGTTTGACACGCCATTGAATGTAATAGATTTTATGTGCTTTTAGTCTGGTCAGCCCGGATGAAACACAGTCAGTCCCAAGGGAGCTAAGACTATTACCTGTCAGTGCAGAACTGGAGCAGAACCTTGGACTGATTGTCATCTGGTCTGAGATTAATGCTTAGCATAAACTGAATGATTTTCATGGTTTTCTAATATAAAGAAGCAACTGGTTGTAGGACCTCTTAGAATTATCTTAAGGGTGATGCCTATACCAAATAAATTTTTCTTGGCCTGAGGTCTTTCATCATAAAGTAGCTGAAAAGACATGAGGCAGTGTAGTAGTTTTCTTTGCTGCATTTGACATATATTCTGTGAACTAATAATTATGTCAGTATTACTGCACTAATAGATTCATTTTTGCCTCATGTAACTGAAAGTATACACTTCCTCTGATTAGCTCCCTAATTAGGACAAGCTCGTCAGGGAAAAGAACCTATAGTATCAGTTCTCACACAGCTTCAATTTAATTTAGCACAGGTACATTGGAAATTTTTATTTGGCTTGGCAGTAGACTAAAGTAGCTTTTCCCTCTGTCTGGAATGTTGTCAGTTTCAGTATTGAAGTCTTGCATTCTGGGAAACCTCTCTGGCAAAACTGGACACTTGGTCACAGTTTCAATACCATTTATGAACTTTCTTTGTGGCAGTCCAGCTTCTTGACACATGCCCTATTGAAGTTAGTAGGTCAAATTTTATTGAAAATGACCTCTAGTTAAGAACATGAAACTAAGGATTGGAACAGGTTTCAGAGGTAATTTATTTTGGAAAAGGTACTTTTGGTAAGAAACTAGAATTGCTGTTACGGTTTTGTACAAGTATATATGATATGTTTTAACTTTTTATCTCCAGTCAAAATATGATGAACTTAAAAAATCCGAAAAGGGAAGTAAACAACAACATAAAGTCCATAAATATATTACATCATGTGAGATGGTGATGGCTCCTGTCCATGAAGCAGTGGTTTCGTTGCATGTTTCCAAAGTCTGGGATGATATCAGCCCTCAGTTCTATGCTACATTTTGGTCATTGACAATGTATGACCTTGCAGTTCCACATACCAGCTATGAAAGAGAAGTCAATAAACTTAAAGTCCAGATGAAAGCGATTGATGACAATCAGGAAATGGTAGGTTTTGTTGTAGCAATGCAGTATAATGATTATGACATCTATGCAGTATTATCTATGCTTTGTAATTATTTTAGTTCAAGATTCTTATTGCTCTATAATATTTTAAGTAGACTTAATGGTAATATCTAAATGGTTTGGGCAGGATCTTAGTAAATGGTTAGAAATTATGATTAAGGAATAAAAAGACATTCATGTCTTTTTACTGAACACTACCATAGCAACCTAAGGTATTTGTGTGCCTCCTATTTCAAGAGTAGTAGAAATTCCCAAAGGAGTATTATTATTATACACACATACACACACACACACACACACACACACACACACACACACACACACACACCAGCAAACAGGGAGTTGTAGGGGGTTTAAATAGATCTCCTTTATTCGATGATATAAGCAATCAGGTTGGTAAAAAATTAGGCAGGTGCTGGAAGTTGGTTACAATAGTAAATATGATATACTTGAGAGCTTATTTAGATACCTTAGCTGATAAATAACAGATGTAAAAAATGGAACTTTAAAAAGATTATGAGTAATATGAAGAGTGATTTTGATGCAGGGAAAATCTAGTCTGAGAGTAGAGACCCAGCTGCATATCGTTTAGGCTCCTTTGGTATTAGGCCCTGAGAATATAAGCTATGGTAGAGACAGAGGCTGTACATATGACATGTAAACAAGTGGGTTTATAGGAATGAAGGAAAGTCAAAGATAACTTTTTGCTTCAGGTGGATACTACCAGAGTTAGGAAGGTAGCCTGTTTAGAAAGCATGGAAAGAGTCTGTGATATTGATTTGGTTGTGTGGAATGGAAAGAAAAGTAATATCTTCAGGTGTACCTACTGTATAATCATGATGAAATAATTATAAAGTATAATCATTTTTCACTTTAAAATTTTATACATGAAAGGTATCAATGTAGATACAGTTAGAAAAGTGTTTGCCTTTACTTTGTAGCCTCCAAATAAAAAGAAAAAGGAAAAGGAGCGTTGCACGGCTCTTCAGGACAAGCTTCTTGAAGAAGAAAAGAAACAGATGGAACATGTTCAGAGAGTTCTTCAGAGACTGAAACTGGAAAAAGACAACTGGCTTTTAGCAAGTAAGTTCTTGGGATTTTATATTCCTGCTGCTGCTAAATTACAAAAGCAAACATTTCTAACTTTGGAGGTGTTCAAGTGTTATACTCATATTCAACTCTGTTCACTGTTCTCTTCTTCAGTTATTCATTACCACAGAATCAACTTCATGTGTTCAGCGACGTGACTGATGACAGTTTGCTAGTGAAATGGATTAGTTTATAATGATAATATTGATAGCTTAGTATCCAGATTTTCTGTAAAGGATCATATTTCTGTGGAAATTGTAGATAAATGACCACAGAGTAAAAACAATATGAACAGTTTGTGTTATGTTGTGATATGAACATAGATATCCTGTAGTTTGTGGTTTTATAACATTGTGTACAATAAAGTTAAATTGTTGACATGTTCCCTAAGGTCCTCCTTGTTGTTTAGCTTCTTTAGGTGTACAGATTTTAGTATGTTTATCCTATATTATATAGCTAATATCACTTATAAGTGAGACTCTAAACGACAGGAAGGACCCTAGGGAAGATGTTTAATTCTCATTCAGAAGGGAAAACAGGATAGACACTTTACAAGGTAGAAGAGAGGGAACAGGACAGGAACCTACCACAGAGGGCCTGTGGTATCAAACAGATGCTCTGACTCATAGCCAGAGTGCTATTGAGGGCAGAGTACAGGGAATCCTATGGAAGAAGAGGAGGAGTCGATAGAAGGACCTGGATGGGACAACTCCAGAAGGAGACCAACAGAAACAAAAAATCTGGCCTCAGGGGATACTTCAGAGACTGATGAATCAACCAAGGACCATGCATGGAGAGGACTCAGATCCCTTGTTCAGATGTAGCCCATGGGAAGCTCAGTCTCTAAGTGGGTTTCCAAGTAATGGGAGCAGGGACAGTCATTGGCAAGAGCTTGACTGCCTATTCCTTGATCACCTATCCCTTGTGAGGTGACCTAGACAGCCCACCGAGGAAGAAGATCCAGGCAGTCCAGATGGGACCTGATAGTCTAGGATGAGACAGTAGGGGAGAAGACCTTCTGTCAGTGGACTAAGGAAGATGGATAGGGGAGAAAGAGGCAGGGAGGGTGGGACTGGGAGGAGATGAGGGAGGGTGCTACAACAGGGATACAGAGTGGATAGTTGTTAAGTAATAATAACAATCACAACAACAATAATAAAGGAAAAAAAAACTGTTCTTTTTTTGGTAGCCTTGAGACACTTGAGGAAGATGATAACTGCTGAATGCACTCTTCTTTTATTTTTAGAGTCTACCAAAAACGAGACCATCACAAAATTTCTACAGCTTTGTATATTTCCTCGTTGCATTTTTTCAGCAATTGATGCTGTTTACTGTGCTCGTTTTGTTGAATTGGTACATCAACAGAAAACTCCAAATTTTTCCACACTCCTTTGCTATGATCGAGTAAGTTTTTATATTGTAACCTTTAAAAAAGTATGCAAAGACAGCTAAGTATTATAAACTCTGGAGGCATAGTTTATACAGTGAATAGCATGAACTTGAATTGTAACTCTACTTCTTTCTAACTCTATGATCCTTCACAAGATATTCAATCTCTTGGTGCCTCTGTTTTCTTAGCTATAAAAAGGGACCTGCTTTGTAGCATTGAGCTGAGGGTTAAATGTGTCACTACATATAAGAACCCCATGAAATACAGACTGTTGCACTCACAGTTAACCTACTCACTCAGGATTTGAATTTGATAATCATGTATCTTTATAAGTAGGGCCTTTCTCTACCCTCCAACTTTCATCCCTCAAAACAAAACGAAAGAAAACAACCTTCCACACAAATAAAAAAGACTATATATTCACACCACTTAAGAGTAGGGAAGCCTTCCAGTGTTATCATATTCATGGATTTTCCATCTTGCTTTTCTCTTATATCACTCTATTTGTGGGTTTGAAATGTGCGTTATAACATGTCTGCTGCACATTTCTAAATCTTATCACCTTTGCATACTCTATTCAGTTGCAGTCATGAATGGCAAACTCTTTAAAAAGCATTATGTAATAATAATGATAACCTTTTGCTTTTATTATAAATCATGTTTCTTCATAAAAATTTACATTCTTTAACAACCCAGATGTCGCTCAATTGAGGAATGGATACAGAAATTGTGGTACATTTACACAATGGGATATTAGTCAGCTATTAAAAACAAGGAAATCATGAAATTTGCAGGCAAATGGTGGGAGCTAGAAAAGTTCATCATGAGTGAAGTATCGCAGGAGCAGAAAGACACACATGGTATACACTTACTTATAAGTGGATATAAGATATATAATATAGAATAAACATACTAAAATCTGTATACCTAAATAAACTAAGCAAGAAGGAGGACCCTGGGTAAGATACTCAATCCTCATTCAGAAAGGCAAACAAGATAGACATTGGAAGAGGGTGAAAACAAGGAAGTAGACAGGAGCCTACCACAAAGGGCCTCTGAAAGACTCTATCATCAGGATATTAAAGCAGATGGTGAGACTCACAGCCAAACTTTGGGCAGAGTGCAGGGAATCATATGAAAGAAGGGGAGATAGAAAGACCTGGAGAGGACTGGAACTCCGCAAGGAGAGCAACAGAACCAAAAAAATCTGGGCCCGATACTCCAACCAAGGACCATGTATGGAGATAACCTAGACCCCCTGCACAGATGTAGTCCATAGCAGCTCAGTATCCAAGTGGGTTCCCTAGTAATGGGAACAGGGATTGTCTCTGACATGAACTCAATGGCTGGCTCTTTGATTACCTCCCCTTGAAAGGGTAGTAGCCTTACCAGGCCACAGAGGAAGACAATGCAGCCACTCCTGATGAGACCTGATAGGCTAGAGTCAGATGGAAGGGGAGGAGGACTCCCCTGTGAGTGGACTGGAGAAGGGGCATGGGAGAAGAGGGACGAAGGGTAGAATTGGCAGGGGAAAAAGGGAGGGGGCTACAGCTGGGATATAAAGTGAATAAATTGTATTAAATAAAAAAAATAAAAAAACATTTATTTTTTTTATGATTGCTATTTCTCCACAGAATCTAGAGTTGACAATCTCTGTAGATGTGAATATAAAGGGAAAAAGTACATTTTTTACTAAATTTATCTGTTTATTGTGATTTGTTAAAGTATAGTCTTAATATTTTAGTTCATTTGATTTATTTTCAAACATTTTTCTCTAGGTTTTTTCTGATATAATTTACACAGTTGCAAGCTGTACTGAAAATGAAGCTAGCCGGTATGGGAGATTTCTCTGCTGTATGTTAGAGACGGTGACTAGGTGGCATAGTGATAGAGCCACGTATGAAAAGGTATATGATTATTAAATAATTTTACCTGTGTATGTATTTATTGCTTCAGATTGGTCAGTTTTAAAACAATTTAAAATTTAGCTATAAAGTAATACTTTAAAACAACAGTTAATGTATTTCTTAAAAAGTGGAATTTTTTTTATTCTGTTTCAACTTGACATTTCAAGTTAATATTATTGGGTAAGTGAACCTTTTACCAAAATCTAGTTTGTGGGATAAATTTTACCTTTGAAATTGAGAAATTTATTTTTCTTAGGAATGTGGGAACTATCCAGGATTCCTTACCATATTACGGGCAACTGGATTTGATGGTGGAAATAAAGCTGATCAATTAGATTATGAAAATTTTCGACATGTTGTACATAAGTGGCATTACAAACTAACCAAGGTAAAAAAAAGTGAATGTTTTTCAGAGGTTATTATTTTTCCTTTTTAATCCTGTTTTATGATAATAGCTCTTTAAATGTCTATTATAGGCATCAGTACATTGCCTTGAGACAGGCGAATATACTCACATCAGGAATATATTGATTGTGCTAACAAAAATACTTCCTTGGTACCCAAAAGTTTTGAATCTGGGTCAGGCTTTGGAAAGAAGAGTGAATAAAATATGCCAAGAAGAAAAAGAGAAGAGGCCAGATCTATATGCATTGGCTATGGGGTAACACAATTATATTTTAATGTGATTTATGAGACTAGACTACAGAAGGATTCTGAAGATGTGAAAATGTTTTACAATGTTGAAGTCTTATCTTCTGCTTTACTTCAGGAGATTATGGGAGATTATGCGATCATGTTCCCACAGGCTGGTGAGAGTTGTCACTTCTGATTGTCAACTTCCGGTTTATACTGGATGATAGTTTCAAAGAAAAACAGTATTTCTTGAAAGGGGGGAGAGAATGTAATCTTGCCATAGTTACCATATCTTGAGGCGCAAAAGGAAAAAAGCTCTCCAGTTAAGAAATTAGTTTACTTTGAAAGAATGATTAAGATTTTAGAACACTCTAAAAGACCTTGGAGAATATATTGTAAAGTAGTACTTTTTTATTTTCTAGAACCAAATGGCAGAGTGAATAATTTGCTAATTTTATTTGACTAAGCCCCATATCTGTGTTTTTTTTTATTTGTATATGTGTATTTAAACACTTTGTGCGACTTTCAGCTACTCGGGGCAGTTGAAAAGTAGAAAGTCACATATGATACCTGAAAATGAATTTCATCACAAAGATCCTCCTCCAAGGAATGCTGTTGCCAGTGTACAGAATGGGCCTGGTGGTGGGACTTCTTCATCATCCATAGGAAGTGCATCTAAATCGGATGAAAGTGGCACTGAGGAGACTGGTATGCTGATTTGTAGACACTTCTCAGTAATATATTGAAATGTTTCATCACATGATAATTGCAATGCTAGCCTCATACTGCTTTTTATTCCCTAGTTATCAAGATGTAACTATTAAGAATTAAGCAGCCTCCTGGGCCTTTCTAATTATCTACTAATCATTTTGCTGTGAAGTCACAGTTTGTGCTTAGATTTCTAACAAAAACCTTGTTTTTATTTCAGATAAATCAAGGGAGAGATCTCAGTGTGGTACAAAAGCTGTTAATAAGGCTTCTAGTACTACACCAAAAGGGAATTCAAGCAATGGAAATAGTGGCTCTAACAGGTAGGAACATTGCCATATGTTACAATTCTAAACTCCCTCTCTCATGTGTATGTCTCTTTGTATGATGTGTGTATATGCACATTCATGTGTATGTAAGTGGTCTTGCATGCTTGCCACAATGTGTGTGGAGGTCTAAATTCATATGTTACTCTACCCCTTGCACCTTGTATGAAATTGGATCATTTTTTACTGCATATAATACTAGGCCAATTTCTCTGTCTCCCATTTACCATAGTAGCCACTGGGATTACAGATGAGTTCTTTATTTTATTTTATTTTTTATATTAATTAAAGTTTAATAATTTTGTATCTCAGCTGTAGCTTCCTCCCTTCTCCCCTCCCAATCCCACCCACCCTTCCTTATTTCCTCCTATGCCTCTCTCCAAGTCCATGGTTAGGGGTGGTCCTCCACAGATGAGTTCTATTGTGCTTGTCTTTGTGTGGGTTCTGGGAAGCTGAGTTTGCTTTCTTATACTTCCCTGGCAAGCACTTCACAAACATAGCCATATTTCTAACTCCAAAGTTCTCTTACTTAAAAAATTACATTTTAATTTAGCCTACAGAGTAATTATGGCATTTCCATATGTATGTCTCATACTTTATTCTAATTTGCCCCTAACCCATGTCTCTCTTGCTCCCATTGTTTTTTGCTAGTACCCTTCTTTCCTATTAATCTCTATTCTGCTCTTCAACATGTTATTATCTTTCATATAATATATTATCTTCCTTTCTGTCTCTTGTCCCTCTCTTAAGATCTAGTCTTCTTTCTTGGTCCCTTTTTTAGTTTCATGGTGTATATGATATATATACACTTAAATCTAGGTTCTGCATATGAACAGAAACATTATACTTGCCTTTTGAGCCTGTCTAATTTCAGTTAACACAAAGATTTCCAGTTGAATACATTTTCCAGCATATGCCATCATCTGAATTTTCATTTTGGCTGAATTTCATTTGTATGTATACCACATTTTCTTTATCTATGACTCTGTTGATAGACATGTAGGCTGGCTTCATTTATAGTGAATAGTGCAGCAATAAACAAAAATGTGTGAATATTTCCATGTTATGTTGAATTAGAGACCTTTGGGTGTATACCAGGAGTGGAATAGCTGAGATAGTCTATTCTTAGTTTAATGAGACATTTGTACAGTGACTTCTATAGTGGCTGCAACAGTTAACATTCCCACTAGCAGTTTATAGCTTTGTACCAACATTCTTACCAATTATTTTTGTTTTGTTTATTTTCTTGACAAGAGCCATTCTGACTGGTTCAAAGAGTTTTAATTTTCATTTCTCTAATGGCTAGATGCTGAATTCTTTTTCAAATATTTATTGTCTGTTTATATTCCTTATCCCTTCTATGAGCTATTTATGAACTCATTATGAGCCTATTTATTGATTAGGTGAATTTCAAGTTCACCTCTTTGTCAGTTCTTGGTTATTGTCCTAGAAGTGCTTTCCTTCATTTTTCTTTAGCAGTTTAAAAATTTCAACTCTTACATTAAGATTTTTGATAATTTTGAATTGATTTTGAGCAGCATGAGTAATAGAGACCTAGTTTCATTCCTTTACTGGCAAGTATCCAGTTTTCCTAGTACTATCTGTTGTAGATACTGTCCAATCTATGTTTCTAATACATTTGTTGAAAATTAGGTGAGTGTAGCTGTGTACATTATATTTTATGGAAAAAAATCTATTTTTAATAATAAACAAATTTTTTTTCCATAAAATATATTCTGATTGTTTCCCCTACCCCAACTTCTCCCAGATCCTCCCTACCTCTTCAGCTTCACACTCTGTCTTACTCCTTCTCATTAGAAAAACAGACATCTTTAAAAAATTAATGTTAAAATAAAAGTACTGTAATTTGAATAGGACAATGTACTCTGTCTTATTTCTGATTTTGCTTTAAGTGCTTTTGAAGGTCTGTTATATGTTCCCTGTATTTCTAGTTTCCTTATGGCTATTTCTTTTTTCATGAAGGGGTGTTTTTGTCTTTTCCACAGCTGTTGATATAATATTGTGATTTTTAATCTTGAGTCAATCTGCTTTATTATATTTCTTGAATAATTCTTATATCCTTGGAATAAAACCAGTTTGCTGCTGGAGCATGATTTTTAATGTGTTCCTGAATTCCAGTTGTAAGAATTTAAGAATTTTTGCATCTTGGGGTAGAGAGACGGATCAGCAAGGTTAAGAACACTGGCCGGTCTTCCAGAGGACCCAGGTTCAATTCCCAGAACCCATATAGCAGCTTACAAACATTTGTAACTCTTGTTCCAGGGACCTGACACTTTCTTCTGGCCTCTGTAGGTAATGGGCATTCATGCCATACACTGACATACATGGTGTAGACATGCATGTAAGGAAAACACTTATACACATAAAATAAATAAACAAGATATAAAAGTTATGTTTTAAAATTTGTTAGGGGAATTAGCTCATAGTTTTATTCTTTTGTTTTGTATTTATTCAGTTTGGTTTAGGGTAATATTGGCTTTGTTTAGAATGAGTTTGGTAGTGTTCTTTTATTTTGTGTTTTATGGAACACTTTGAGGATCTTTGGCATTGGCACTTTTGTAAAGATTTGGTAGAATTTATTAGCCAGTCTGAATGGTTCTGGGCATTTCTCCTGTTTCACTGCTTGTAATGGATTTATTTAATTTGCTTGTATTTCCTTGATTTAATTTTGATAGGTGATATGTATCTAGGAATTTATTCTTTTTAAAAAGATTATTCAGTTTTATTCCCTGATGGTAATGGATTTCATTGGAATCAACAATAAACACATTCTTTTCTTTTTTATATATTTTTAAATAATTTTATGCATTCACTTGAATCCCAGCTGTAACCCTTTCCCTCTTTCCCTCCCAACCCTCCCCTTCCAATCCTCCCCTTCCTCCCTCATCTCCTCCCTGCCCACTTCCGAGTCCACTGATAGGGGAGGTCCTCCTCTCCTTCCATCTGACCCTAGCTTATCAGGTATCTTCAGGATGGCTGCAATGTCCTTATCTGTGGCCTAGTAAGGCTGCTTCTCCTTCGGAGTAGAGGGGAAGCTTATTGAGCCAGTCATTGAGTTCATGTCAGAAACAATTCCTGTCCCCCTTACTAGGGAACCCACTTGGATACTGAGCTACCATGGGCTATGTCTGAGTAGGGGTTATAGGTTTTATCCATGCATGGTCCTTGGTTGAAAAACAGTCTTAGAGAAGACCCCTGTGCCCAGATATATTTCTGAGTAGGGGTTATAGGTTATATCCATGCATGGTCCTTGGTTGGAAAAACAGTCTCAGATATATTTGGACCTTGTGGGGCTCTTGTCCCCTCTAGGTCATACTAACTCCTCCTTCTTTCATATGATTCCCTGCACTCTGCTGAAGACTTGGTTATGGCTCTCAGTATCTGCTTTGATATACTGCTAGGTAGAGCCTTTCAGGTGCCCTCTGTGGTAGGCTCCTGTCCTGTTACTTGTTTTCTCCTACTTCCAATGTCAATCCCCTTTGTCTTTCTAGGTGAGTATTGATCATCTTACCCCTGGTCCTCTTTCTTGTTTATCTTCTTTAGGAAACACTTAACTTGAATCTTCTGTTTTGGCTAGTTTGACTAGACCTTTACCAATTTAAAAATTTCAAAGGACCAACTCTGATTTGTTGATTCTCTATTTTCTTCTTTTACTCTCTTTTCATTAATTTCTTCCCTGCCCTCAATTTTTTCTTGCTATTGAGTGCTTTGGGGTTTGCCTTGTTCTTTTTTGGTGAGACATCATTGAACTATTTGAGACTTCTGATTTTTTAATGTAAGCATTTACAGCTAGAACTTCTTTAGTTATATCTGAAATATTGTAGTATGTTGTGCTTTCATTTTTATTTGATTCTTGAAATTTTTAAAATTCCCCCTTGATTTCTTCATCTACTTTCTGGTCTTTTATGGCTATATTTAAATCTCCAAATACCTGTGTAGTTTCTATAGTTTTCTTGCTATTGATTTCTGGTTATATTCCAGTATGATTTAATGAAATAGAAAAAAATCATTTCAATTCTGTATTTCTGCAGACAGACTGTGGTCAGAATAAGGTCTCTTTTAGAGGGTATGGTGTAGGCTGATGGAAAGGTTGTGCATTCTGTTTCTGTTGGATTAAATACTCTCTAGATCATTTGCTCTTTGGTTTATTTTAACTAGGTAGTTTCTTTTTTGATTTTTAGTCTGAATGACCTGTCTAAAGTTGACAGTAGAATGTCAGAATGATCCACTGTTACTGTATCAAGGCCTATGTGACTGTTTATGAACATTAATGTTCGTTTTATGAAATTCACAACATTCTGTGCATCTGGTTTATGGTTGTTACATATTCTTGTTTCATTTACATATCACTACATTATTTAACTATTGCAACTTTTTGTTTGAATTCTACTTTGTTAGTTATGAGAAGAGCTATGACAGCTTGATTTTTGGCTTATACACACTTGATACATTGACCTTTTTTATTACTATTATTTTTATTTTGAGGCTGACTCTGTAGGCATCTCTATCAGTGGTATGTCTCTCTTGGAAACAATAATTATGTCTAGTTTTTAATTCAGTCAGATACACTGTCTTTATTGGTAAATTGAGGTTCCTACTTTCCAGGCCTCTTCTTTCTCACTTAGTCATACATAGTGATAGAATGGGATTCCTGTCTACCCACCTGCTATTGGTATCATTTTCTTACTGAAATTTGTAAGTAGATTTAAAGGTAATGAAGGCTGCCATTGGAATAGGACTTCCAGTGTCTCTCTGTGTGTGTATGTGTATGTGTGCATGTGTGTATATTTGCCATGGGTCCATGAGATTAGAGCTGTGTCTGGCCTGGCTTGCTTCTTTCCGTGTGTCACCCATTCTTTACTCTGTACTTTTTTGGTACCTTGTGAGTTTCTGAAGGTCTTTGCCTCCTCATATATAAAACTTCCAATAGAATCTACTTTTTACTCTGGCTCTTCAGCCTGCTGTCTTACCTGAAAGTCCCCTAGATTCTCCTATGTAGACTTTATCAACCATGAATAGAATGGTAGGTAGTGGTAATCGAGCAGTACAAAAGTCACATATACTGGCCTTTGGAATTTACTTTACTCTTATTTTGATTTATTTGTTACTAATTATAGTTTACACAGTTATGCTTTGTTTATCAAGCCTTATTTCTCCTTCTGAGATATTCAGGGAAATACATATGATGAAATTTTAAGAAGTTTTAAGATACAGTTCTTGTTATATACAATTTGAATAAGGCTTATTAATGAAAGACCAGCTTATAGTAATTTTGAAAGTAGTCTATACAGCTTAACGGTCTGTTTATTGATAGTTTCTTTAATTAGTTTGTTGGATATGTTTTTGGTTATTATTTTGTTATCAAAATTTGTGAATATGTGCAAAATCATCTGACGTTACTGAATTTTAATTTACTAAACAAAATAAAACATTAATCATTGTTTTAATCACAATTTGTGTTGTTTGCTTCACGTGAAGAATTACTTATCCTAAAGCTGTCCTTTATTTTTGCGAGGGTTCTTCTTAGTTTCACAGCATTTTTAAGTCAATAAAAGCCCTTTAAATTTCATTTATTTACTTTTTTTATCTATCTATCTATCTATCTATCTATCTATCTATCTATCTATCTATCTATCTATCTATTTATTTATTTATTTTTATTTTTTATTTGTTTGTTTCCTTGCTTGCATGCTTTTCCATACAGGGTTTCTCTATGTAATAGTCCTGGCTATCCTGGAATTGCTCTATAGATCATGCTGGCCTCAAACTCATAGAGATCCACCTTCCTCTCCCTCTAGTACTAGGATTAAAAGTATATGCTACCACTCCTGGATTTTTTATGAATTTAAATATGGGGTATATGTGATGACTATTTTTCTTTTAAAATTTACTTTTTTTTTATTCTTAAGCAACAAAGCCGTTAAAGAAAATGACAAAGAAAAAGTAAAAGAGAAAGAAAAAGAGAAAAAAGAAAAGACTCCAGCTACAACTCCAGAGGCCAGGGTACTTGGAAAAGATAGTAAAGAAAAACCAAAGGAAGAACGGCCAAATAAAGATGAAAAAGCAAGAGAGACAAAAGAAAGAACACCCAAGTCTGACAAAGAGAAAGAAAAATTCAAGAAGGAAGAAAAAGCCAAAGATGAGAAATTCAAGACCACTGTCCCAAGTGTAGAATCAAAATCGACTCAAGAAAGGGAAAGAGAAAAGGAGCCATCCAGAGAAAGAGATGTAGCAAAGGAAATGAAGTCAAAGGAAAATGTTAAAGGAGGAGAAAAAACACCAGTTTCAGGGTCCTTGAAGTCACCTGTTCCCCGATCAGATATCTCGGAGCCTGACAGGGGCAAGTGTACCTTTTTTATTTATTTACTTTTGGTCCTAATTATGCGTTTGATTGTTTCTTTGTCTTGATAAGATAATTGTTTGATTTTGTTAGTGCAACAAATACTTGATCTAAAACATTGTTCACTTTTTGAAGCATTTTTAATGACTAGAAATATACCTCATTATGACTATTTTTTTTTTCCAAACAGAACAAAAACGCCGCAAAATTGATACTCATCCTTCTCCATCACATTCCTCCACAGTAAAGGTTAGTATAGCCTGAGGAAGGCAGCATCCGTATTAGGCTCACCTGTTTGGAATATCAATGTCCTGACTTCCTTCAAGTTTTGTGCCAAGTATTCACTGGAGCCACTGGAGGTTTTATATTGCATTAGAAAATGAAATTTTTCTGTATTGGTGGACTGATTTTTCCTTTGAGTATTTTTATTATAAAAATGTTAGAACTTCAAGGACCTAGCACTAATTTTATTGTGTTTCAAAGTGCAAGAGAAATTTTACCCAGAAGTGCCTCACTGCTTTAAGCAGTCCTTTTTGGAGTGCAATGGTAGCTACAAGCAAACGAATCTTTTCAGCAGAATGAAGCTATTTTTCGGCATAAATATTGAAGATTATATAGTCATGAAGACTTCCTGAATGATAAACAAGATACCTCTGAATTCATCAAGCTTCTTGATGAGCTTCATACTGATGTGCCTTCTAAGGAGTCTTGAAAGGAGTTCCATTTTAAAGTCTCCTTGGTGATGAGTTCTCCTGTAGTTGTGTTTATTCAGTGAGCATGCAGCTTCTGTTGTATCTTCCCTTGGAGGTTTGTTTATACCCATTGGGTTCCCAACAAGTTGAACGATAAGAGCAGATGTGGCATCCAGTCCTACCACCCAGCAGAGAGAAACCCCAGGCATTCAACTGCAGCACAAAATCGTGGGTGTAGCCTTCTTGAAGACTCAGGGTAGCCATTCCTTGCTCCATATTTAATTTTAATTCTAAAGTCATCTAATTTCATGGAATCTTTGAATTTGCAGTACATTGAACTTTTAAAAATGTAAGTTAATTAATTCTTCATCCAGAGCACTGGTGGAATACTGAAATTTATTTCCTTTTCTTCTATTTTTTTTTTGTTTGTGAGAGGCATGAGATTGAATAATCATAATACTTTGCAACAAAATGTTGATTAATGTTTTATAGAATATTTTTTCTTCTAATGCCACTGAATTTTTTAGCTAGGATAAAATGTTTATATATGTCAGAGGTATATATGAATAAAATTTGAAATCTAATTAGAAACCTAGCTATGAAAATATTAGTCAATTTTCTTCCCTGGTGGAATTTTTGGTGGAGAAAACTGTTTTACCTTTTTAAAGCCTCTTAATTACTTAAAGCTTAATATGAAATATGTGGCATAGACATTTATTTTTAATTTTCAATCAACAAAATTTTATATTTTTTATATTTAATATTTATAATTTTAACATTACAATTCCATTATATGGTTTTGATTTTTTTTATTGCTGATATTCATATTGATAATGATTTCCTGGAATTTATCCTCACAAGAAATAGCTGGTTTATTTCCAGGTTACAGACATACTTCCCAAAGTTCCTCTGGGTTCTGAGAACTATGCCAGCTCACCTGTCATCTCCATTCATTTTCTACAGGACAGTCTCATCGATCTCAAGGACTCTTCAGCAAAGGTTTGAGTCTTTTAAAATCATGCCTAAGTAAACCAGAAATTATTAATTTCCTTTATTTAGTAGGTACCACCATCCTAGTAAAATTTGTATGCTAGGAATGATGGGAAAAAGCACTCTTTGTATAGAATCACCTTTAGAAATTCTTACTACAAACATAAAAGCAGATGAAAATGGCCCATTTATAGACATTGCTATGTGTGTGATATGGCAGTTTTTTTTATATATTTTTGCTTGCTCTACTATGTATTTTTATTTTCTGCTTTAAAATCTAGAAATTCAAGAAGGTTCGGAGAAAGGAGAGTTGCTGGTTTGTTTGGGATGGATGGTTTGTCACAGAAAAAACTTGCCAGTTTTATTACTTTGTTTTTAGATAACTCAAACAAACAAGTTGTTTGCTGTATTCCTAAAACTTTTAAGAACTGAATCAATCTCAATCCATAAATTTGTTTATGTCTCCTTCTGCTGAAGTATCCTTTTAATAGCTGTGGCATAACACCAGCAGATACAGTAAATATAAAATAATCATTCTCCTGGAAAGGAGTGCTCAATTTAGTGTCTATGTTTATATGTAAGTATTAATTTTTCCTTTTACACTAGTCTCCTGGATATTCTTATTCTTAAAAACAGCAGTCAGCTTGTGTATTTTATTACAGAGTTCATTTCAGTATTATGCTTAAATTGTCTACTGTTCATGTAATTTTGTCTTATGAAATCTGTATCTTCTTTAACTTAGATTTTTCTACTTTGTTTTATACTTATATGCTAAGCATGATTCTTTACAAATGGAATTTTGAAATGGCCATTTGATTTTATTTTTAAGAGAAATGTCTGTTGATTCTGGGTAAACAACTACTAACTCTTAATGGGTTACATAGCCAAAGTGCCTGTGTCTTAAAAATATGGCATTGTTTTTTTAAGATAAACTATTATTTGAAATATTATCTGCTATACTAGGAGTAGTTTATTTTAAAGTAAAACCTTTTTATTGACTTTCATAAAAATGTACTGAGGTATATAGTAGGTCTTTGAGGCCAGTTTGGGATGGTATTGTCAGTATTAACAGTCAGTAGCTTGTATGAGTTGTTTTATATTTATGGGCTTTATGTAATAGTTTTAAATTGCTAGTATTTATTAAGGCATGTGTTAGAGTGGTTTGAAACCGGGTATTAAGCTTAACTAGGTTTTCTTGTCAATGATGAAGATTATGGTTTCTTACATTTGTTGTGTTTTGCTGTTTTTCCATGTCTAGATAATATATATTTGTTTCATCTCATGTTTATAACAGTACTAAGAGTTAAACAGGGCAGATGGTAGTGTCTTTTTGACAAATGAGAGACTGAGCTAGTCCCAGAGGTATACAACTTGTCATTACTGAAAATGTGAGCTAAAATTAAGGTTTCGTGGTTCTTAACATAACCATTTCAATAATAGCTATAAAGGTTTCCTTAGCTCTGTTAGTGTGTTTATATTACATTTTTAAACATGGCAATTGAAGTCAATTTTCCAGCACTTTTATACAAGAATATTTTTGTGAGAATTTGAAATTCAATAAATTATTCCATATGGAATCAGAAAATATGAAAATGACTTATAATATGCTATTAAAATATTTGAGACTCATTTCATTTTTAGGTCCTTAGCTTAGCATGGGATCTTACAGTAAGATTTAGCCACTAAATATTTTAAGTTGAAGTCTTTAACCTTTGGTAAGTGTTCCAGAGTAGTGTTTTTGTGTAGTAGCTGATTTTACAATTTTAACTGTATAGAAAATCTAATAACATTTGAATGGCTTGGGATAAACATTCCTGGAAGTTGAGCAATTTATATAGCCTCAGTGTTTCTGAGGCAGCTTTTACTTCTTAGAGATTTTACTGTATGTGTCTGTCTTTCACGTTACCTTGTTACTTGTACATATGGAATTGTGTCCTTAATTTTAGTATAATTTTTTTAAAAAGTTATGCTTTGCCTCCAGGATTTTCTTTCTTAATAATTATTGGATATTTTTATTTTTCAATTTATATTAAGGTAGTACATCAATTTATTTTGTAAGTGTGAGAGATTAAGACCTAACATAGTATACATATATTTTATCAGCTCACATTCTACTCCCATTTCTGACTCACATATTTCTACTTTTGATCAGTTGTATTTTGGCATAGCAGTACTAGCAGCTATGTATGATGAGAGTACAACATGCTTCTCTTTCAATTAAGGCTTGATTTTGAAAGTTGGTTATATTCTTCTATTAGATATTAATGATATCAATCTAAAGACATAAAATCAAATTAGCAACAAAACCCTACAATGTTACATACAGATTGTCCAAACACATCATTAACTTTATTTGGTAAATACATATTAAACATTCATTGTATGTACTAGCCTCTCAGAAATGTATATAAGTGGAAAAGGCATCTAGTTGGAGATGTACTAGAAATGAATATGGACCAAAATAAATAACTTGTGGTTAGTAAGGAAACTCTGTTACAGAAGTGGCAAAAAAATAATAAAAGAAAAAAAAAAGAGTCCATAGGAAAGTAAATTGCCGAGCTGAGAGACAGTTTAGGTGCTGATCGCTCTCAAGCTATCTTTGAAAACTTAAGAATTTTAAGATAGAAGAAATTAATCATTATAGTAAGGTAAACTGGATAAAAGTTAGAGACTACTGGTGGCCAAAGAACTTTAGGTTTCTGTGTGATAAGATTTAATTGTATTATGCAGTATGCTTAGAATGCCTAAACAAGTATGAATTCTACTCAGTAGGTGGTGAGAAACTGTTTTGTAGACAAAGGTGTTGTCAGTTATTACAAAGTCACTGTGGAAGAAATGAATTGCTATATTTCTAACCCTAGAATTTGAGTGTGTATCAGTCAGGAATGAATTATTTACTTATTAATATCAAAGGTCCTAGAGAAGTGTCTCAATTCTTTTCAGTACAGAATTCAAGTAGGCATGGATAAAAATGACTTTTTGGGCTGGGGAGGTGGATACTGTTGTAGTAGGAGAGCTGAAGCAGTACTTTAAGGAGATTGTTGAGTAATTCATTAATATATTATTGAGTTTGTCTTATCTAGTTCATAAATAATATTAGGATGTGAGAAAAGAAATGTGAATAAATTTCACAATTAGAAAAATATTTTAACTGTCATTTAAAGTAAGAATTTTTTTTTTCCAGAAGTAGGCTTTTTTTTCCCTTTGGTTAGAATAACCTTGATGTTTGCATATTTTATCACTAATAGACCTTCTGACAGAGAATATTTGTTGTAACACTTTTGAGTTTAGTCACCCTCAGCTGCCCTGATGGTTTCCTGAGTTATTTAGAACCAGTTAGGTAGAATTCACATTTGTCATCATTTGATAGAGTTACAGTACTTTCAAAAGTAGAGAATATGCATCAGTCTTTATATTTAAAAAATATTTGATATAATCATTGCTTGGTTTATATGTAGGCAAAATGGACTTACTAGTAAAATCATGGCTAGGTTTTATTTGTACCTTTTTTTGCCCATTGTCATTGATTGTTTATTAGTAAATGGTAAGACTTTCAAATATCCATGACTGCAAAGGGACTTGTTTTGTATTGTTTGTTTTTGTCTTTTTTTTTTTTCAGCAGAAAAAGTCCAGTTGCTGTTTTTTACATACTTCTATATACTAGAGTGACAAAGAAAATGCTGGCTTGTGAATTTACTGTGAAATGTCAGTTGAAGCAATAATGAACTGAGTTAAAATGGGAATATTTATAAGGCCCAGTATTAAAGCCTTTGTAAATGTGTCACATTCTTTTATTTTAGCTCTCATAAAACAAGCAGATAACTGGTTTTGACTAGTAAAAATACCAAAGGCTGCCAGTACTGGAAAACTAATAATCTTTAGTAATATTGCCTTAATTTTAACAGCTCTACATTAATCATATTCCTCCACCACTGTCCAAGAGTAAAGAGAGAGAAATGGACAAGAAAGATTTGGACAAGTCAAGGGAAAGATCCAGAGAAAGAGAGAAAAAAGATGAAAAGGACAGGAAAGAGCGGAAAAGGGTTTGTAATTTTAAAAAATTAGCTTGGAAAGCTTTATTTTGTGTATAGTAATGTTTTTTTCTGCTTTTAGAAAATACTGCTTTATTCTGTAGCAGTCTGTTTCAAGTATTAACTGGCATTTTCATCCTAAAATGTGTTGCATCTTCTGTAAATAAGGAACTTCAGTTTAGTAATCTCTTTGATGCCATTTTATCCAGTGTGTGGTACTACAAATATCCTCCAATGCTAGTTAGTGGTATATTTCTTGTCTAAAATAATACTTAAAAACAAAACACAACAACAACAACAAAAAAACATAACCCTTGATCAATGTAGTTCACAATTCTTGGTTCTAGGATCACTCAAACAATGACCGTGAAGTGCCACCGGACATAACAAAGAGGCGGAAAGAGGAAAATGGAACAAGTAGGTCGATTTACTAGTACCTTAGAGGCAATCATCAGAGTGAATTGGAAAAGCCTTTCATTATTCTCTTTTGTAATTTTAGTGGGGGTTTCAAAACACAAAAGTGAGAGTCCGTGTGAGTCTCAATATTCAAATGAGAAAGACAAAGAGAAAAATAAGTCAAAATCTTCAGGCAAAGAAAAAGGCAGTAGTGATTCGTTTAAATCTGAGAAGATGGATAAAATCTCCTCTGGTGGCAAAAAGGTAAATTAGGAACACAAAAGAACTGTATACTTTTTGGAAAACGTGTTTCATTATTTTTTGAGACTGCTATATATAAGTACTGTATTTTTACCATTTCTGTCCCACACTCTTGACTCTCAGTTTTCTTGTGTCTTTCCCCAACTTCGTCTAAACTTAATGATCTTTTCTTAAATTATTTGCTATACTTATATGTTTCTATAAGAAAACCTACTGAGTCCATTTTGTGCTGCTCATGTGTGTATGTGTTTAGGACTGACCACTTGATATTGGATAACTCTCAGGGACTTGTCCTTAGAGAAGGCCGAGTCTTTTCCTCTCATAGCAGCCATTAATTGCATATGGCTCTTCATCTAGGTATAGGGCCTTGTGAGGAAAATAGTTAAACCTTGTGAATTTAATGTCTCAGTTTATGATGTACATTCCTGCCAGATAATCGCATTAATTATTTTGGAATGGGAACAGGAGGCTTGAGAGGGAGCAAGTACTCTGGTTGGAAAAGTTGAGCTAGAATAGTCCTACATGATTATAAAGTTAGAATTAGTATATTCTGAAATTCTGTTTATCTCCATTTTACTCTCACCACATCAGGTTTTGTTTTTGTTTTGTTTCGTTTTGTTCTTTTCAAGACAGGGTTTTTCCATGTAGCCCTGACTGTACTGGAACTCACTCTGCAGACCTCCCAAGTGCTGGGATTAAAGGCATGTGCCAGCAATCTGGCTCATCACTCCAGTTCTTTATGTTTACTTCTACCCACAGTTTTTTATTCTTGAAATATATTTATCTATCTATATAAAGTACATTCTGTTAAATATTACTAATTGATACTCAAATCTCAAGATGCTCTGTAAAATAATTGGCAAGCCATTACTAAGTTGGAAACTATTTACAAAGCATTACTCTAAATGTTCTAAATGTTAGAAATGTGTAGTGTACTTTTAATTTTTAAAAGAAGTTTTAGAAAAGTAAACAGATAATTTAATTCTGTATGCTTCCAAAGATAGGCTGTTCTTTTTCAGATTTTTTCTTTTTTTCTGTACTTGTTTTTAGTTGTATTATTATTATTATTATTATTATTATTATTATTATTATTATTATTATT
>NW_026591872.1:4365849-4368326 GCF_907164565.1 Psammomys obesus | reverse complement strand
TTATTATTATTATTATTATTATTATTATTATTATTATTATTATTATTTATGTTATTCAATTTGTATCCCAGCTGTGGCCTCCTCCCTTACCCCTTCCCAATTCCTCCCTCCCTCCTTCTTCTCCCATGTCCCTCCCCAAGTCTACTAATAGGGGAGGTTCTCTTCCCCTTCCACCTGACCCTACCCTAACAGGTCTCACCAGGACTATATGTATTGTCTTCCTCTGTGGCCTGGTAAGGCTGCTCCCCCCTCAGGGGGAGGTGATCAAAAAGCCAGCCCCTGAGTTCATGTCAGAGACAGCCCCTGTAACTCCTTAATAGGGAACCCACTAGGAGACCGAGCTTCCATGGGCTATATCTGTGCAGGGGTTCTAGGTTATCTCTATGCATGGTCCTTGGGTGGGATATCAGTCTCAGAAAAGACCCCTAGGCTTTTCAGAGTCTCAGAAAAGACCTTTGAACTCCTTCTGCCACCCCTTGCCCCCTCCAGGTTTTTCTATCTCCCCCTTCTTTCATAAGATTCCTTGCACTCTGCCCAAAGTTTGACCAGGAGTCTCAGCATCTGCTTCGATACCCTGCTGAGTAGAGTCTTTCAGAGTCCAACTGTGGTAGTCTCCTGTCCTGTTTCTTGTTTTCTCCCTCTTCCAATGTCTGTCCAGTTTGCCTTTCTAAGTGAGGATTTATCATCTTACCCAGGGTCCTCCTTCTTGTTTAGCTTCTTTAGGTATACAGATTTTAGTATGTTTATCTTATATTATATGTCTAATATCCACTTGTAAGTAAATATACCATGTATGTCTTTGTGCTTCTGGTATACCTCACTTAGGATGATCTTTTCTAGATCCCATCATTTGCCTGCAAATTTCATGATTTCCTTGTTTTTAACTGCTGAGTAGTATTCCATTGTGTAAAGGTACCACAATTTCTGTGTCTATTCCTCAGTTGAGGGGAATCTGGGTTGTTTCCAGGTTATGGCTATTACGAATAAAGTTGCTACGAACATCATTGAGCAAATGTCCTTGTACAATTGAGCAGTTTTGGATATATGCCTAGGAGTGGGTTCACATAGAATATTTATTGTCTGTGGTTCTTAACCTGTGGGTCATGGCCCATTTGGCAAACCCCTTTCTCTAAAAATATTTACATTACAATCCATAACACTAGCAACATTACAGTTATGAAGTAGACATGAAAATAATTTCATGGTTGGTGTCATCACAACATGAGGATTACAGCATTAGGAAGGTTGAGAACCACTGAATTGAGTGGTATGTATATTTGTAGTATCGTACATTTGGTGTTTGTCTGGTTCCAAAATATTTTAATTGTCCTGAAGGAGAAACCTAGGCTCATGATACATTCACTCCTCACTTTGCCTTCCCCATTCCTTGGCAACCACTAATCTGCTTTCTGTCTCTGTGGATTTACCTATTTTTAATGTTTCATATAAGTAAAATTATAAAATATGCTCTTTTGTATCTGCCTTGTTAGAATGGTTTGAAGCTGTTCTATATTGTAGCATCTACCATTATTTAATATCTTATGACCAAATATATTTTATTATCTAAATATACAACATTTGTTTAATCATTTTTAGTTGATGGATTTTTGCTTTGAGACAGGGCCTCTCTTAGTAGCCCAAGCTGTCTTCAGGCTTCCTCAATACTTCATTCTATCCTTAAACTTGTAGTCCTCCTGCCCCAGCTTTCCTGGTTCTAAGATTATAGGTGAAAGATACCACACCCAGCCATGTGTATTTTTAGATTGTTTCCATTTTTTTGGCTATTCATTGACCATTTGTGTGCTGGTATGAAATAATTCATTTGACTACCTTCAGTTTTCTAGGGATAGAATTTCTAAGTTATTAGATAATTTTGTTTAGCTTTTTTGAATTGCTGCCAAACTTCTACCGTGGCTATATAGTTTGCATTTCTATTAGCAATACATCAGGTCGCAGTTTCTGTACATCCTTGTAAACACTGCCTACTTTGTATTTTTAGTTTATTCACAGTCATCCTACTGGATGTGAGTGCTAATTCATTATGGTTTTGCTTTGTATTTCCTCAGTGACTATTGATGCCAAATACCTGTCTTTCTGTGTATTTGTATATCTTCTTTGGAGAAATCTCTTCACATACTTTTATTGATTTCAAAATAGTTGTCTTTTATGACACTCACTTTTAAGATTTCTTTAGATATTCTGTATATTTAGTTTCCATTCATCTTTTGCAAATACCATTTCCTGTTCTATAAGCTGTTGCACTTTGTGGTGGTGCATGAATGTTTTTACTTTTGGAGGAGTTCAGTGTTCCCATTTTTTTCTTTTGTTGCATGTAGCTTTGCTGTCATATTAAGCAAGTTTTTGATGAAAAAATAAGGCTAGTGGATGAAAAAATATAGCTGGTGGATGATAAAAGGGAATTTTAAGCTGTGTGTGTGTGTGTGTGTGTGTGTGTGTGTGTGTGTGTGTGTGTGTGT
>NW_026591872.1:4319506-4365839 GCF_907164565.1 Psammomys obesus | reverse complement strand
TGTGTGTGTGTGTGTGTGTGTGTGTGTGTGTGTGTGTGTGTGTGTGTTTTAATGTATTTGATTTTTCCTTCCCCAACTAATTCCATCATTCCTCATAGGAATCCAGGCATGACAAAGAAAAGATAGAAAAGAAAGAAAAACGGGATAGTTCAGGAGGAAAGGAAGAGAAGAAACAATATCCTTTTTTTTGTTTATATTTCACTTACTGTAATAGAATGATTTGATACTGTTCATATTTAGACTTAAACCTTTCTTGTATGTGGTGTAAGTATGCAGGAGCTTATTATTTTTTAAGTGATATTTTTAGTTAACCCTCAGTGTATGATCTGAAAACAAGAGATTCAATCTTCTTGATTTTTAAAAAAATAATTCTGTAGTGACCGAGATGTTTTAGGGCATAAGTTTTATAGAATCTGTGTCTTTTTGTTAATCTTATCTCTTTGAATGGTTACCAAGAAAACATAAAAAGAGGAACAGTGACTCCCTTGGGCTTGGGAACATAGTGACAAGAATGACAGAATGAAATGACACATATGCAGAGCTCCTAGAGCTTGAGGTTACTAAGTTGAGCAGAGCCAGTTAAGCTTGGACACTATTCTGCCTGCCCCAAAGTTGTTTTCCCTTAATTTGTCATCTACTCATAAGTCCTCTGACAAGCACAGATAATGAACACTTTCAACTAAGGTGAGTATTTTCCTCCTCCTTTTCATTTAGAGGTTCACCTAAAGGAGGTCTGAAAATGGTAAAGCAACTAGATCTGTTTTTCAGGATACAGCTACTTGAATTTTACCTGAATATCCTGAGAGTCTTTTTGTGTATAGATATAAAATTTTCACTTGTTTTAAAGCTCTTTTTATGTTAAGCTTGCTTATTAGTTACACTTAAAAAATCAAGATATGTTTAATAACTTCTGGCTGTATCTTTGCAACCTAGTTCCATGTTTTCTGGATAATCGATTATGTTTTTAAAGCACCTGTAGCCCAATAAGTAGTGGTGGTATTTATACTTTACAGGTGAAGAAATTAAAACTGAAAGGTTGAAGCAGGTTCTAGAGGCATTAGGAAATAGAGTTGACACTTAGGGGTGGGACTTCAGTGTCTTCTGTTCTTTGTTCTTTTCTTTCTGCCACTGCTAATGCTTTAGAAAGTCAGGAATTATGTTCTGTACTTTTAGGTGGATTTTAAATAGGCACATTTTTTTTTCAAGATAATGCATTTGCTCTGTATGATACATAAGGACCTCCCCTATCAGTGGACTTGGGGAGTGGCATGCATGCAGAAAGGGGAGGGAGGGTGGGATCGGGAGGGGAGGAGGGAGGAGCTTATGGGGGGATACAAAATGAATAAAGTGTAATTAATAAAAAAAAATAAAAGATTAAAAAAAATTTAAAAAAAATGCTTAACCATCTTAACATAAATTATATGACCACCATAGTGGACAGACCGTATTCTAATTTAGCCCTTTTTTTTTTTTTTGAGGACTTAGCATTTGAATAGTTATTCTTGGATGTTATAGAATTATTGAAGTATATAGGATGGTTTATCTCTTCCATTAATGATTCCAGATAGACTTATTTGAAGTTGACTTTTCTTTTTATTGCTCATTTTTTGCTTCCATTGTAATTATCATTTAATACTATAATATACTGTTTATACCTTATCTCTAATATGAGCTGCTTCTAATAATTTATGGAACCAGATACATAACAAACCCTACTTAGTGTTATTTAGGGCTGAGAAATATCTGGGAGCTATTTGAGTATATGGAGAAGGGAAGCAATAATAAGCATTGAATGGGCTGAGTCACTAAATCATGATATCTTCACATGATAGTGAATGCAGGAAACACAGTACTATGGTACCTCCTTTGATGTAGAAACTTAACCGTGAGTTAGCTACTATTTGGGCAGGTTTGTATTTTATAGTTTCTCTTAAATTTTTTATTATCATCACAAGGCTACTTTATGAGACATCCATGAACTATTGAATCAGGTGAAAAAAGGATTGAGGACATTGAGATAAGTACCAATATAAACTGACACTTAAGCATGTAATCTGCTCTCAGCAGAATAAATGTGTTTGATTGTGCTCTCAGCGATATTAACAGTACAATTTATAGCTTCAAACCAGTGTATTTGTGTGATGGAGGACAGTGGACTGAGCATGCAGTAGAAAATTATTTTGGGAAATATCAACAAAATCCTAAGTGAAAAAGATAGGTTTTTGTGAACCCCATAGATTTATAGGCTAACTTGCTTATTTATAATTGTTCAGAGGTACACATTTATTTTTAAAATAACATTATTTAACAATAGACTTAGAAGAATGTTCCATATTATTAGTATAAGCTCAGTGTTAATGAGAATAAAATTTTAATTGTATTGAGGACAGAATCCTGAAGTCTGTGTTTGGTACTGTTTCATTATTATGCCTTATTGTTATTTTGGGATTTTTTGAGACAGGGACTCAGTTTGTAGCTCAAGCTGTCCTGGAATTTTGTATAGCACAGGTTGGCATCTAACCCATTGTGATCCTCCTGTTTCATCCTCTCAAATTCTATGATTATAAGTATGCTTGATAGCAGCTACCTTTTCCTGAACTGCATTGAACTTTGGAGCAGATTTCAAGTGTAACCGTCAAAGTTCGACATTATTGAATAAGACTCTGTGGACACTTTTGTGATGTCTTTACTAACATCCATTATCTTCTTTTCACTTGCTCTTGTACTTGCTGATTTGTCATTTCAGGGTGTGGACAGACTCCTAAGCTGAACGTCTCCCCTAGGAGGATGCCAAAGCTCTATGAGTCATTTTCAGAAAGATATCTCATATAATTAAGAGCTTCTGGTGCTGTCCATTTTATGGGAATCTGCTTTAAGTCAGAAGATGCATACCCACCACCATCCTTTTGACAAGACATTCCAAAGTTACTGATTTTTTCAGAACATTATTTTCACCTGAAGGCAATTAATCCCTGTGCATACAATTTTTACTTGAGATCATCCAGAAGCAGCATCTAATGAGAAATTCACTAACTGACTTAGTTCATCCTTCTTTCTCAGAAAGGAGAGGAAATTGCCTCGTGGAACCAATTCCTTAATGATGTAGATAGGTTGCCTTTGTGTGTGAACTCTGTTAAGTGTGAAAACATTGGGATGATTATGTTGCTTGGAGGGTTTTAGCTTCTTGTAAACATTTTAAATTTAATTCCAGTTCTTGGGAAAGATCTTTATGTTTTTTTGACAGCAACAACAATTTTATGTTTTAATGCATCCTTAAATATGTCATCAAAAGTTTCCTTGTCCTTAAGGAATTCTCATGGTGTGACATCATCTTGATTGAGACCCCATTTCTTATTCTTATTATGGTCATATGGATACCATAATAATGATGTTCTTTTTCTTTATTGGAACATTACATAGATATCATAATGATCAAGGACTCATTTCTTATTCTCACAAGTATAGTCATATGAATATCGTGATGTTCTTTATTGAAACATTATTCATTTTCAGTCTAAAAACCTGAGATGCAGTCACCATTTTAAAGTGGACAATTCAGTGGTCCTTAGTATATTCACTGTGTAGTGCCGTCATCACTACAGTCTAATTGCAGACCATGCAAGTTAGCAGTCATTCTTTTTTTTTTTTTTTTTTAACATGAAGGAGAAAGCTAAATTCAGTTCTTGGAGTCGAATGTCAACTTCACAAAAAGTTAGACTTAAATGGGAGAGCAGGTGTGGTAAAATCTTCACATCGATAGCTTAGGTGGGCAAATACTGCACATTATCTTAACTCTTTTCTTTCTTCAGCCACTGGAAGCTACTGACACATTTTTTGCCTATGAATTTGTCTGTTTTTGGACATTTCATATAAATGGAATCGTGCAATATCATGTCCTTGGGGGCCAGGGTTCTTTCAACTACCGTTGTGTTACCAAGATTTATCCATGGTGTAGCATGTGTCAATAATCCATTCCTTTTTATGGTTATATATTCCATAGAGTGAATGTGCATCATATTTTGTTTACCCATTTATTAATTTATGGACAGGAACAGTTTTTTTTAAGTATTAAAATTGTAAGCTCAACATCAGTGTATCCAAATTTATAATTGACATCAAGATGATATATGGTATGAACAGACTGCTTTGTAGAAATGATGTGTAAATTATTTGTCAACATTTCACACAAGTGTGATATTATCTAAGGCCCCTTCTAGCTATTATTTTAGGAACTGTGTGAATGTAGTATTTTTATTAATACAGTTTTAATATGTTAAGCATTAATTTAAAATTTGAGAACAATGTTTGGCAGATATGAAATTATATGAAACATACTGTAATGATCATGTTTTGAATTTATTTCATTATGCAGTATTTGAAAAATGTCTACATAAAGGAAAGGAAATGAGTATAATTGAGCCAATATATTTTTAAAGCAATTTTTATAATTTAGCAGACATTGCATCTTAATATAATTCACTATTAAAATTATGTCCTTGTGAAAAAATGAAGTCATTTTTCTATTTCTTTTGGTTTATCCTGTAAAAATTAGGTTCCTTTCCTTTGCTAAATGTTGTTTATTTTTTGATACATTCTTCCTTGTGCCTGTAGAATGTAATTGTTAGTCTTTAATCTTTTTCTCTTTCCCACAATCCTTCTTCCCTCTCAAACACTGAAAATGTGTATCAGTGTTTCTTAAAATTAATAATGTCTTAATAATTTCTAAGAATGAATAAAGACAGAAATATTTTGGCATTTTTTGGGGGGGGATTTCATTCAGGTCTTTGTTATTTGCAGAATTCACTGAAGTTTCTTCCTAAATGTTTTTTTTTCCCTTTCCTCCTTTCTTTCCTTTCTATCACTCTCTGGCCCTCCCTCCCCTCTTCTTTTATTGCATTGGCCTTCCTCCTTGCCTTTCCCTCAGCCTCTGCTTCATGCCTATCATCAATATAACCAATTTGTTTCTTTCAGGTAGAAAGAATGAAATGAAATCATACAGCCGTGACCAGGATTTTATTTTCCTGAGTAGATTTCTGAGAGTTGTGAATGGAGCAGGCCCATTTTCAGTTATATTCTTTATTGCTCCATGCAGAAAACCTAAAATTGTTGTGTTATATGTACTTTAACTTGTCGCTTAATTTCTACATGTTTATTTTCAGTAATGGCTGAAAGTGTTAATTATTCCATATTTTAGCACAATGTGCTGCATATACTTTCCAATAAGCAAATAAGGTTACATGTGTAGAGAATTTCACTTTTGAGTAAATATTGCCTGGATATTGGTCCCACCCCCCGATTTGAAATGTTTCCTTTTTAATGTTTGAAACTGAAAATAAACAGCTATTGAATGATTTTGAATTTACCTCATTTTAGTACTCAATTTTAATTTGTTTGGCCTGCTTTTAATATTAGTCACTAAAAATAAAGTGGAGCACTGTCTTATGCAATGCCTAAGAATCGTTTTATATAGTATGTGTACATTAAAACCTGTTCTACAAAGAAAAATATACCAGCGCTCGCTCACTTGTCCCTTGCCATCTTACCTTGTAATTAGGAAATCTCTGAGGAGCGGGGAAGGGAATAAAAAATTAATTGTGTTTTAATTTTACAGCTACCGGAGCTTTGTATTGCTAAACTTACATCTGGAAAAGTTTCACGTGACATTTTTAAGAGAATTTTTTATCTACTGAATTCTACCAGTGTAACCATTTTTTTTCTAAATAAACAATAGTTTTCTCAAATGACTATATCATTGTGTATGTTACTTATTTAGCATAACTTAGAAAAGTTAATTCAGTAATTTTTTAGCCCTTAATTTTTTTCTGCATGGGCTACATTGTCAAATAACACCTAATAATATGGAAACATTATTTGATTATTTTTCCACTTGGCGTAAGCTGTGAAATTTGGACATGTCTAATAAACATGTCTAATATCCATTTCTCAGAGTTGAAAAGGTAGTTTTAAAAAAGAGGATTAAGAAGTGGCAACCCTAAGAATTGGCAAAAGAATATAGGTTTATGATGTTCATTTTCAGGTAACTGTAATTTGCAGAAGATGAGCAGAAAAATTATTTGTGGGAGTGTGGTTTGTGCATTGAGTGTTGAACACCTATAACATACCTGGCATAAAACATTGCAAAAGGAAAAACAAAAAACAAAACCTTCGTTAAAGCAATTTGTGACTTTGAGAAAATAACAATTTACTTTGAAATCATCTGTGTGAAATGTTTAAGAAGTGCTTTTAATTTCATTCATGTTTTAAGGACTATATGGTTATAGGAATAATACATAATGTGCTTTGACATTAAAAGACTGACAAAACTATAACCAACAGTATACTCAATTGAGATAAACTGTTTAAAATCCTTAATGAGACAAGGGTTCCCATTGTATCCATTTTTTACTCATTATAGTACTGAGTGTATTAGCTAGAGCAAAAAGACCAGAGATGGAAAAGGGATTCACTTGAATGTAGGAAAGGAAGAATCCAATTATCTTTGCAATACCATGATATAAAAGATTCTAAAGGCCTTTCCAGAAAAAAAAAATCTTAGATCTGATGGACATTTTTAGCATATTGGATAGAAAGTCAGCACACAAGTCAATATCTGTTTTATGTATTACTAACAAACTTGCCATGAAATAAATCAGAAAAAACAATCCTGTTTGCAATAATTTAAAAATAATAAAACAACCAAGAAAACACCTAACCAAGGAGGCCAAAGTCTTCTATAATGAAAACATCAAAACAAACAGACAAAATTAAAGAACTTATTTGGAGAGACATGCTCACAAATTGACAGGATTAATACGAAAATGGCTGCATCCCCCAAAATGATCAACAAAATCCCAAAGACATTCTTTATGGACATTTAAAAAAAATCCTAACACTTAATATGTAAAGACAAAGTATTCTGAGCAGACAAAGCAATCCTAAATAAGAGTATTGCTGGAAATATCACCTGATTTCATTACCCTATACAACCATAATAATAACATGGCATTGGCACAAACACAAACTAATAGAAAATTCCAAAACCACCCACATTTTGACAAAGTGATTAGCCTCTGAATGAATTATGCTGGCAAAACTATCCACGTGTGGAGGGAAGAAAGTACATCCATATTTATCATGCACAAAATCAAATTCAGATGGACTAAAGGCTTTAAAGACCCGAGGCTGAAACTGATAGAAGAAGACGTAGAACAATTCAAGATACAAACATATACAAGGACTTTTGAAAATGTCTTTCAATAGCTCAGGAAATGATGGCAGCAGTTGACAGGCGGGAATTCGTGACATTAAAGACCTTCCAAACAGAAAAAGAAACAACTAGCAGAGTGAAGAGATAATCTGCAGAATAGTAGAACATCTATGCCAAGTGTATATCATTAATATATATGCATATATATTAATATTTTGAATATATTTTTCAAATGTACAATGAATAAATCTCAGATGAAATACAAATGGCCAGCGAACATCCTGTGCTATCAAGGATATGCAAATTGAAACTATACTGAGATTCCGTCTCACCTCAGAATGGCCATCATTAAGAAAACATCATAAATGTCAAGGGTACGAAGAAAGAGGGACCCTTAATATATTGTGTAAGGTGGAGCGCCCAGCGTGAAAATCAGTATGGAGATTCCTCAAAAGTCTAAAAAATAGATCTATCATGAAAGCCAGTAATACCTCTCCTGCGTTTATATATTGGAAGGACTCCATCAATGACCCACAGACATTTCCTGCACATCTGTTTTACTGCCTCATTGTTCAAAATAGCCAAGATAAGAAACTAGGCTTTCCCCCCATTAAGGGATGAATGAGTAAAGAAGGTGTGATACACACACACACAAAATGGGAGCTTTTTACAGCTATAAATAATACAATTTATCATTTGCAGAGAAGTGGCTGGAAGTTGAGATCATCTTTTTAAGCAAAATAAGTTAGACCTAGAAAATACTATATGATTGAACTGGGAAGTTGGTAGTAATTAGCATTTTGGGAGGATGAGGTAGGACATGGTAATGTATTCCCGGCAGGCCTTGAACTCACAGTCCTCATGAGTACTGGGATTGCAGATGTGCATTTTCATGGCCAGCTAGCATTTCTTTCTTAGTAAATAAAAGTAATCTTGGGGTGTTAAGAAGGACTACATTGATGTTAGAACATAGTAGCTTTCCTTAAGCAGAATTTCTGTGTCTGTTTGCCCGCCTGCCTGCCTCCTTGTATGTACACTACATGCATACAGGTGCCTGAAGAGACTAGAAGAAAGTGCCAGAACCTCTGTAATTGAACTTAGAGGTGGTTATGTGTTGCCTGATAAGGGTGCTAGGTCCTCTGCAAAGGTCCATCCACGTGTTCTTATCTGCTGAGCCATCTCTCCAGCTCCATACCTTTGCTTTTACCTGCAAAAGTATTTTAGAGGTAAGAAATTTAGCTTTGTTATATGACAGCTGCTTCTGAACATCTACCTTTTCTCCTTACAAGAGTCTAAGAACCATTTCCTGTTCTGAGAGTATTTCTGACCATGTTTAGAAAAATGAGGTGTCAAACCTTTTCTATAAAGCACCAGATAATAAATACTTGAGGCTTTGTGCTCATGTGTGTCTTTTGCAACTTTTCAGAGCTGCAGATGTAGTAAAAAAGCAGTCAGAGTATGCCATTGAATTTGGCTAAATACAGTCTGAAGAAATTTTATTTAAAAGAACAGATGAGAACCTGGATTTGGTTTGGCATGCAGGCTCTAGTTATCTGAGTCCTAACAGTATTTCTCCTTTTGGAGTTTCATTCAAAATATGTTTTCAGTGCCTCTTATATCCTAGAAGCAGAACAAAATGTGTCTGCTCTTATGGACCATCCGTTCTAGTTAGTGGATTCAGACAATAATACATAATGTTAAACAGAGGAAGGAAGACGTTTTGAAGAAGGATGGGTGAGGCAGGGTTTACTGCTTTTTATACAGCATAATTATGGGGTGAAGGTGGATAAAACAGGACATTTGTGGTAGCTGCTGTGATATGAATATTTTATTTCTAGAAGAGTCAGGGCCTCTTGTAGATCAGGCTGGTCTCATACCACATATCTGAGAAAGGCCTTATATTTCTGACTTACCTGCCCAGTGCTGATGTAATATATGTGTACCACCACTCCCGACCATGAAACAAGCTTATGTTCTGCTCTGTGTGTATTTTTGATAGACTTGCTGTGTAGTGCTTGCTGGCCTTTAAACCTCCCAAGTACTGAGAATGCAGTGTGTGCCTCCACAGCCAGTTTGAATATTTTATTTACTTAGTGATATAAGATGAAATACCCATGATGCCCCACCCAGTTTTGAAACTTTTACATGAAAGTCATAGGATATGCAGAATCTGTGGCTTTGAGGTTTGTCATTTATCTGAAAAGGTGTTCTTAATCTTAGCCTTATTAATAGGCTTGGGGATATTTATATTTCAGGTAAGATCCTAGCTTCTTCAGATCATTTTCTTGTCACTGAGGACTGAAAGAAACTTATTTTCACCAAGAAGCCAAGTTTTGTTTTGTTTTCAGGAAATAAAACAGTAGGAAATACCAGGCTTGGTGGCACATACCTTTTGTGTAGCACTTGAGAGAGGCAGGTGGATCTCTGTGAATTCAGTCTTGATCTGCTTAGTGAGTTACAGGTCAGCCAGGGCTATGGAGTGTCTCAAAAGCAAACAAGTCGAATGAAGCATTTTTGAATGCTCTGAGTGTTAAATTACTAGATGATTATTATTGCTCCTCCTGCAACTCAACTCACAGTAAAAGTGGTCAAGATATACAGATTTTTGATAATTTTGTTTGGTCCAAGTAGAAAATTTTGGAGATTTGCAGTAGGGTGTATAACCTGGGAATTATGATAACATTTGTTGTATGATAATTTCATTATTAAAATTAGCTTCTTGTCATATAATATATTCTGATTATCATTGCCTCTTCCTCAACTTTTCCCAGATCCTCCATACCCACCAAGATCTTTATCCTTTCTTGCTCTCTTTCATTAGAAAATGAACATGCATCTAAAAAAATAATAAAAAGATAATAAAAACAAACCTGAATATGACAAAACAGATGAACAGAAAAACAAAGAGCTAAAGAAAAAGCTCAAGAAACAAATATAGCCACACACACACACACACACACACACACACACACACACACACACACTGGCATGTATAAAATTGGAAATCTTAATATATAAATTAAAAGACCTTCAGGCAGAGAAAGAGAAAAGAAAAGAAAGAAAGGAGGGGAGGGGGACAAAAGCCCAAACAAAGCACTTATGAGGGAAAAACAAAAACAAAACACCTCCAAAAATATTGTATCATTGAGGTTTTTTTTCTTTTTTCTTTCTCTGTGTGTGTGTTGGCCATTTACTGCTGGATATGGGGTCTGGTCTTAAGAGAGTAGTTTGTATACCCAGTGAGGCAGGCTCTGTTGGGGGAAACTAATCTTTAATTGGTGCATGGTTATTATTTGTAGATAGCTTTGGCATCAGGGATGGGACCTTGTGCCAACTTTTCCCAATGCTGAGACCCCATCAGGTACAGACCTGAGCAGGTGCCTTGCATGCTGTCACAGTCTGTCTGGGTTCTTACGTACATGAGTCCTCCTCTGCATAGAAGACTTTGTTTTCTAGATATTCTCCATCCCCTCAGGTTCTTAACAATCTTCCTACCTCCACTTCCTCAGAGTTGCTTGAGCCAAGGGGTGGGGTGGGAGATTTCCAGTATCTCTCACTTTCTTTACCTTGTCCACCTGTGAGTCTCTCTATTCCTATCCACTGCAGGAGGAAGCTTCTTTCATGATGTCTAAGCAAGACACTGATCTGTGAGTATAGGAGGTCATTACAAGTCATTTTGTTGTTACATTCTTTTGCCAGAACAGTATATTTGGTTTTCCCCTAGGTCCCTGGCCTATTTGGTTAGCCACTCAAGCAGTGTCAGGCATGGGTTCAATCTCATGGACTGGTGAAAGAAACCATGAAGTTGGCCTGACCTAGCTGCCTTGAGAATCATGCATCATAGGTTTTCAGGTTAGAGTCCATGCATGGCTCCTGGGGTGCAATGTGCCTTCCAGTTCCTGAGAGACTGATGCACTCCCTCTGGTAGTGAAGTATTTAGGCTCCTTTGTGTTTCTTTGTATGTTTTCTTGGTGGTCAAGGAAGCATGGAAGCTTGACAGGACAGCTGGTCTTAGATATTATTAATCTTGTGTAACCTGTATAGCTTACAAACATTGTGTCCTGGCAACCACAACTGTATTGATCCTCGTGATTGCCATTATAATCTATTTCTGGTAAAAGTGTAAAAAGTTAAGATTGCTCTTAATAAAATTGTCACATCCTCAGTCTTGCAGTCGCCCCTCCAACCTGAGCCTGGCTTCAGTCCTTGTGACTATATCAGGTGACCTTGGCTCAAGAGGGCACTTACAGAATGGTCCTTAAATCCAAGCAGATAGCAGTTGGGTTAATCACACAACTCTGTGCCACTGTTTCACTAGTGAATCTTTCATGCAGGTCACCACTATTGGTTGAAGGGTTTGTATATGGGCTAATGTTTACCTTTCTCCTTTGGTAGTATGCAGAGCATCTTTCAATCCTATAAACACTAGTCACTAGCAGGGTAGGCTCTAAGTAGTTACCAGCTCAACTTCTCTATATTCAATGTGTTATCTTCAGCAATAGTACATTACTATCAGTTTTTGGCCATGGCAATAACGTGGATTGTTTGGAGGTTCCAATAGGGACCATTTGGCTAAAAACTAAATTATATGTAACCCATTCCCAGAAGTGGAGGCTTCGTTTGGTGATGAAAGATGTCTAGTTGGGACTCCATCCCCCCCCCCCATTATTTGGCAATTCTATTTAGATCACCTTAATGTATTTATATATTTTAGGAAGCTTCTATGGTATTAGGTTTCCATACTACCCATCAATTGACCCTAAGTTTTAGTGGCCCCTCCCGTATTCCCTCTCTAATGTCCTTCTTTTTTTTTTTTGAATTTTATTTTTTTCTTATCAGTTACATTTTATTAACTCTGTATCCCAGCCGTGTCCCAATCCCTCATTCCCTCCCAGTCCCTCCCTCCCTCATCTCCACCGTGCCCCTTGCCAAGTCCACTGATAGGGGGGACCTCCTCCCCATTCATCTGATCCTTTTTTATCAGGTATCTTCAGGACTGGCTGCAAAGCTCTCCTCTGTGGCCTAACAGGACTGCTCCTCCCTTGGGGGGGGGTGGGGAGGCCAAAGAGCCAGTCATTGAGTTCCTGTTAGAAATAGTCCTTGTTCCCCTCACTATGGGAAACCAATTGGTTACTGAGCTACCACAGGCTACATCTGAGTAGAGGTTCTAGGTTACATTCATACATGGTCCTTGGTTGCATGTCAGTCTCAGAAAAGACCCTGTGCCCAGATATATTTGGTCCTTGTGGAGCTCCTATCCTTTCCTCATCAGACTAACTCCCCTTCTTTCTTATGATTCCCTGTACTCTGCCAAAGGTTTGGTCATGAGTCTTTGCTTTGAAAACACTGCTAGTTAGAGTCTTTCAAATGCCCTCAGTAGACTCCTGTCATATGTTCAATGCGCATCCCATCTGTCTTTCTAAACGAGGATTGATAATCTTACCCCATGTCTGCTCTCTTGATTATCTTTTTTAGGTGCATAGATTTCATTATGTTTATCATATCTTATAGGTCTATATAAGTGAGTATATACCGTGTTTGTCTTTCTCCTTCTGGGATATTACACTCAGGATAATCTTTTCTAGATCCCACCATTTGCCTGCAAATTTCATGATTTCCTCCTTTTTGATTGCTGAGTAGTATTCCATTGTGTAAAAATACCACAATTTCTGTACCCATTCCTCCGTTGATGGACATCTGGGTTGTTTCCAGGTTCTGGCTATTACAAATAATGCTGCTATAAACATGGTTGAGCAAATATCCCTTTTGTGTACTTGAGCAAACTTTGGGTTTATACCTAGCAGTTGTATAGCTGGGTCTTGAGGAAGCACTATTCCTAATTGTCTTAGAAAGCGCCAGATAGATTTCCAGAGTGGTTGTACCAGTTTACATTCCCACCAGCAGTGGAGGAGGGTTCCCCTTTCTCCACAACCTCTCCAGCATGTGTTGTCCCTTGAGTTTTTCATCTTGGCCATTCTGATGGGTGTAAGGTGATATCTCAGGGTCGTTTTGATTTGCATTTCCCTGATGGCTAATGAGGATGAGCATTTCTTTAAGTGTTTCTCTGCCATTCGATATTCCTCTGTCGAGAATTCTCTGTTTAGCTCTGTTCCTCATTTTTTAATTGGATTACTTGGTTTGCTGCTTTTCAGCTTCTTTAGTTCTTTGTATGTACTCGATATTAGTCCTCTGTCAGATAAAGGGTTAGTGAAGATTCTTTCCCAATCTGTAGGCAGGCGTTTTGTTTTGATGACAGTGTCCTTTGCTTTACAGAAGCTTTTCAGTTTCATGAGGTCCCATTTATTGATTGTTGCTCTTAGAGTCTGTGCTGTTGGTGTTCTGTTCAGGAAGTTGTCTCCTGTGCCAATGAGTTCTAGGCTGTTCCCCACTTTTTCTTCTAACAGATTTAGAGTATCTGGTTTTATGTTGAGGTCTTTGATACACTTGGACTTTAGTTTTGTGCAGGGTGATAAATATAGATGATCTGTTTTCATTTTTCTGCATGTGGACATCCAGTTGGACCAGCACCATTTGTTGAAGATGCTGTCTTTTTTCCATTGAATGGTTTTGGCTTCTTTGTCAAAAATCGAGTATTCATAGGTGTGTGGGTTTATTTCTGGGTCTTCTATGCGGTTCCATTGATCCTCCTTTCTGTTTTTATGCCAATACCATGCAGTTTTTATTACTCTTGCTCTGTAGTACAACTGGAGATCAGGGATAGAGATACCTCCGGATGATCTGTTGTTGTACAGGATTGTTTTGGAGATTCTGGGTTTTTTGTTTATCCATATGAAGCTGAGAATCTTTCTTTCAAGGTCTGTAAAGAATTGAGTTGGTATTTTGATGGGAATTGCATTGAATCTGTAGATTGGTTTTGGCAGGATGGCCATTTTCACAATGTTAATCCTACCAATCCATGAGCACGGGAGGTCTTTCCATCTTCTGAGATCTTCTTCAATTTCTTTCTTCAGAGACTTGAAGTTTTTCTCAAACAGGTCTTTCACTTGCTTGGTTAGTGTCACCCCAAGATACTTTATGTTATTAGTGGCTATTGTGAAGGGTGTTGTTTCCCTAATTTCTTTCTCGGCCCTTTTGTCTTTGGTATACAGGAGGGCTTCTGATTTTTTTGAGTTGATTTTGTATCCTGCCACTTTGCTGAAGGTGTTTATCAGCTGGAGGAGTTCTCTGGTTGAATTTTTGGGGTCGCTCATATATACTCATATATACTATCATATCATCTGCGAAGAGTGACACTTTGACCACTTCCTTTCCGATTTGTATCCCCTTGATCTTTTTTAGTTGTCTTATTGCTCTGGCTAGGACTTCAAGTACTATGTTGAAGAGGTATGGAGAGAGTGGGCAGCCTTGTCTTGTCCTTGATTTCAGTGGGATTGATTTAAGTTTCTCTCCATTGAGTTTGATGTTGGCTATAGGCTTGCTGTATATTGTCTTTACTATGTTTAGATATGTGCCTTGTATTCCTTATCTCTCCAAGACTTTAAACATGAATGGGTGTTGGACTTTGTCAAATCCTTTTTGAGCATCTAAGGAGATGATCATGTGGTTTTTCTCTTTCAGTTTGTTTATGTGGTGGATTACATTGATGGATTTCCGTATGTTGAACCACCCTTGCATGCCTGGGATGAAGCCTACTTGGTCGTGGTGGATGATATCTTTGATGTGTTCTTGGATTCGGTTTGCAAGTATTTTATTAAGTATTTTTGCATCAATGTTCATAAGAGAGATAGGTCTGAAGTTCTCTTTTTATGTTGGGTCTTTGTGTGGTTTAGGTATCAGGGTGACTGTTGCTTCATAGAATGAGTTTGGTAATGTACCTTCTGTTTCTATTTTGTGGAATAGTTTGAGGAGAATTGGTGTGAGCACTTCTTTGAAGGTCTGGTAGAATTCCACACTGAAACCATCTGGCCCAGGGCTTTTTTTTGGAGGGGAGACTGTGAATGACTGCTTCAATTTCCTTGGGGGATATAAGGCTGTTCATTCTTTCTCCCTGATCTTGACTTAATGTTGGAAGATAGAATCTATCAAGAAAATTGTCCATTTCATTTAGGTTTTCAAATTTTGTGGCATATAGGCTTTTGTAGTATGACCTAATGATTGTTTGAATTTCCTCTGTGTCTGTAGTTATGTCACCCTTTTCATTTCTGATTTTGTTGATTTGGATAGATTCTCTCTGCTTTTTAGTTAGTTTGGCTAAGGGTTTGTCTATCTTGTTGATTTTCTCAAAGAACCAGCTTTTTGTTTCATTGATTCTTTGAATAGTTTTATTTGTTTCTAATTGATTGATTTCAGACCTGAGTTTGATTATTTTCAGCCGTCTGCTCCTCTTGGGTTTATCTGCTTCTTTTTTTTCCTAGGTTTTTCAGTTGGGCCATTAAGTTGTTTGTATGTAATGTTACAAATTTCTTCTTGCAGGCACTTAGTGCTATAAATTTTCCCCTGAGCACTGCTTTCAAAGTGTTCCATAAATTTGGGTATGTTTTGCCTTCATTTTCATTGAATTCTATGAAGTCTTTAATTTCTTTCTTTGTTTCTTCCTTAACCCAGCTGTCGTTGAGTAACAAGTTGTTCGGTTTCCATGTGCATGTAGGCTGTTTGTTATTTCTGTTGTTGTTGAGGTCCAGCTTAAGTCCATGGTGGTCAGATAGAATACAAGGGATTATTTCAATGTTTTTGTATCTGTTGAGGCTTGCTTTATGACCAACTATATGGTCTATTTTGGAGAAGGTTCCATGCCGTGCTGAAAAGAAGGTATACTCTTTTGAGTTTGGATGAAAAGATCTGTAGACATCTATTAGGTCCATTTGATTTAGGGTCTCTGTAAGTGTTTTTATTTCCCTATTTGTTTTCTGTCTAGTTGATCTGTCCCTTGGTGAGAGTGGAGTGTTGAAGTCTTCCACTATTAGGGTTTTAGGATCAAAGTGTGATTTAAGCTTTAATATTGTTTCATTTACGAATGTAGGTGCGCTTGTATTTGGGGCATAGATATTCAAAATTGTGATGTCCTCTTGGTGGATTTTTCCTTTGATGAGAATATAGTGGCCGTCCTTATCTTTTTTGATTAACTTGGGTTGAAAGTCTATTTTATTAGATATTAGGATGGCTACTCCCACTTGTTTTCTGGGACCATTTGCTTGAAAGACATTTTTCCAACCCTTTACTCTGAGGTAGTGTTTATCTTTGTTGCATAGGTGTGTTTCTTGGATGCAACAGAATGATGGATCCTGTTTCCGCAACCATTCTGTTAGTCTGTGTCTTTTAATTGGGGAGTTGAGTCCGTTGATGTTGATAGAAACTAGTGACCAACAATTGTTACTTACTTTAGATGTGGTGTTGGTGGTGTCACTGAGTTTCATTGCTTGTCTTCTTTTGGTTTTTTTGTTGTGTAGTTATCTATTTCCTCTGTTTCCTTCGATGTAGTTGTTTTCTTTGGTTTGGAGTTTCCCTTCTCGTAACTTCTGTAGAGCTGGGTTACTATGTAGATATTGTTTAAATTTGGTTTTGTCTTGGAATATCTTGAATTCTCTGTCTATGTTGATTGAAAGTTTCCCTGGGTATAGTAGTCTGGGTCGGAATCTATGGTCCCTTAAAGACTGTATGATTTCTGTCCAGGCCCTTCTGGCTTTCATAGTTTCTGTTGGGAAATCTGGTGTGATTCTGATAGGTCTACCTTCATATGTTACTTGGCCTTTTTCCCTTGCTGCTTTTAGAATTTTTTCTTTGTTTTGTAGGTTCAGTGTTTTGACTATCATGTGACGTGAAGAATTTCTTTTCTGGTCTAGTCTACTTGGTGTTCTGTAGGCCTCTTGTATGTTTATGGCCATCTCCTTCTTTAAGTTGGTAAAGTTTTCGTCTATAATTTTCTTGAAAATATTTTCTGGACCTTTGAGCTTGATGTCTTCTTTTTCTTCTACTCCTATTATTCTTAAGTTTTGTCTTTTCATGGTGTCCTTGATTTCTTGGATGTTTTTTTTATTTTTTTTTAATTTTTTTTAATTTTATTTTTTTCTTATCAGTTACATTTTATTAACTCTGTATCCCAGCCGTATCCCGCTCCCTCATTCCCTCCCAGTCCCTCCCTCCCTCCCTCCCTCATCTCCACCGTGCCCCTTGCCAAGTCCACTGATAGGGGTGACCTCCTCCCCATTCATCTGATCCTGTTTTATCAGGTATCTTCAGGATGTTTTGTGTTTGGAACTTTTCTGATTTTATTTTTTCTTTGAGAGACGTGTCAATTTCTGCAAGTGTATCTTCGGCTCCTGAGATTCTTTCTTCCATCTCTTGTATTCTGTTGGTAATGCTTACCTTTGTAGTTCCTGATCTTTTCTCTATGTTCTCCAGCTCCTGGTTTTTCTGTATTTGTGTTTTCTTTATTGATTCTAATTCTGTTTTCATGTCTTGCACCATTTCCTTCATCTGTTTGAATGTGGACTCCTGCTTTTCAATGATAGCTTCTATTTTTTTGTCCGTTTCCTCTCTATGTATCACTAATTGTGCCTCTACTTCTTTGGGTATAATTGCCTGTATTTCTATGAGAGCTTTGTTTATTTCTTCTTTATTTGCCTTCATTTGTGTGGCCATTTCTTTGAGAGCTTTGTGCATTTCGTCTCTGTTTGCCTCAATTTTCATGGTTATTTCTCTGAGAGCACGATTTGTTTCCTCTTGGTTAGCCTCGATTTCTTTGGTTATTTCTCTGAGGGCTTTGTTCATTTCATCTTTATGGGCCTCTAATAGCTGGAGAAACATAGTTTTGAGGTTGCTTTCTTGTATATCTAGTGAATTGAAGTGTCCATTGTTTTGTGGGGTTACTGGTGAGGTCATTATGTCCTGATTTTTGTTGGGAGTGTTCTTATGTCTGCCTCTAGCCATCTGGTTATTTATAATACTCACTGTTTGTTCCTCGAGATTGTAGTTTGGGCTATGATCGTCTCTTTCTGTTTTCTGGACTGTTTTTTCAGGAAGATGAGAGAGGTTCACTGCTTTGGGAGTGTGCACTGTGTTTTCAGTTTTGCCTAAGTAAGGAATGTGACACTGGTGCTATTCGCGTGCGCTTTTAGCGGGCGCACTGTGCATGAGCGGATTCTCTGACTATTGCAGTGGCCTGCAAGCCACTATTACGCAGTTCTGACTGAGATCCAGGGATTGTTTGCCTGGATTACCCTGGTGGACCCGCAAGGCAGAGGCTTCAATGTTGGGGTCGCTATCCCAAGAATCCCTATGATGCCCACACTAGGGGTGTGGGTAGCAGGGATCTCGTCTGGTTCCTTCTGTGGAGAGGCCCTGGGTCTGGGGCAATCTCTTCATAGAAGGTCACTCTCTTGCAGGACCAGTTGGAATGCACAGGGGTTCCCCTTGCTCACTACTCTCTCTTTTGGTCCTGCTGCAGAAGTGCACGAGTAGGCTAACAGTCAGCTCTGTGACACTGTGGCCGCAGGACTCGGTGTCCACCTTTCCTGTGTGCTGCCTCTTTGTCCTTTCCCTCTGCCAGGAAGGGTTATGTTGACTGGTCCCTGGGTGGCGAGGGAAAGAGTTAGGATGAGTTTACTCAATCCCAGATCCCGGGCCCAGATCTCTCTGCCAGAAGTAGCCTAGCGGTAGAATCTATGTTTGCTGATCCCAAGAGAGTACCGGGTAGGGTTGAGTGTCCTCAGATCCAGAGCATGGGTTTCTCTGCTACGGGCTGCTGGGTGAGCTGGAGAGAGGGTGCTGTGTCCTTGGCAGGCTGCCTCTCTGTCCTTCCCCTCTGACCTTCCCCTTTGCTAGGGCAAGTTTATGGAGGTGCTCTCAGGGGAGTGCCAGCAGGGGTTGGGGCTTCTCAGTCGAATCCTGAGCCCTGAGCCGGCGTTTCTCTGCCAGGGGTCGAGGGTGGCGCCGGCGATAGAACTTGCTGCTAGACCTTATTGCGCTGGACCCAGGATAATCTCAGGACGTGTATAATGACCACAGTCCCAGATCCCGAGCTGTAGTTTGTTTGCTAGGAGCGGCCGGCAGCACTGGAGTTCCTGCACTGTGAAGCCGCTGTGTGCCTCTTTATTCTTCTGTTCAGCTGTGGCAGGGTTATGGCGGCGTTTGGGGGAGTGCCCGAAAGGATTGGGTTTTCTAGCCCCGATCTCGGGTTGGGGTACAGACAATGTGGTCTGTGGCAGATTCTGCTGGACGCCTCCTGCCTCCTCAGAAGAGGGAGTAGGGATTTTGAGCTGGGCGCACAGCTGCGCAGCTGTAATCCGTGCATGGCGGGAGCTCAATTGTGATGTCGGTGGGTACCTGCATTCCGAGAGACCTTCCAGGGACAGACTGGGTGACCCGTGACCAGTCTGGCAACTTTGCTTCCCCGTGGGGTTTTTTGCGACTGGGACTCTCAGCCTCAGGCACCCTTGTGCCCACCAATCAGCCTGGGAAAGTGATCAGGACAAGCAGGCTTGTGGCACCAGCCTGGAGACCCAAAGCCCACGTTAGCCAGGTTCTCTTCCGGGTTCTGGCTGGGCAGCTGAGAGTAGACCTGACCGATTCCCACGCCGTGGGAGCCTCCCCTCACCTGGGAAACACGATCGATCCTTGTTGTTTTAGGTCCCAGAGTTCAGTCTCCTGGTCGCTGCATGGAGTGTGTTGTCCCGCTTCTCATACAGGGTGTTCTCCCGGTGCTGCCATCTTGCCCCCCCAAGTTACTCTAATGTCCTTCTTTGCTTCCCTTCCCTGCCTCGCCATCCTATTCCAGTCCCCACCCCATACATCTATAACTATCTTATCCTTCTCCCAGTCCCTTACTCTATACCTAGCCTCTGTAGTTATATGGTTGTAATTTGTTGCTCACAGATTTAACAGCTACCATCCACATATAAGCAAGTACAAAACACGTTTATTTTGGGGGTTCTGGATTACCTCACTCAGGAAAATTTTTAACTAGCTCCATCCATATACCTGCAAATTTCATGACTTCATGTTTTTGACAGCTGAATAATAAATATTCCATTGTGTAAATCTACCAAATTTTCTTTATCCATTCATCCTTTGAGGAACATCTAGGTTTCCAGTTCTTGCTATTGTGAATAGTGTAGCAATGAACATAGTTGAACAAGTGCTTCACTGGTAGGATTAAGCTTTTGGGAGAGAGGGAAGAGAGTGGTATAACTGGATCTTGAGATAGATTGATTCTCATCATCCTGAGGAATTGGCATGCTGATTTCCATAATGACTACACAAGTTTGCACTTCCAGCTGCAATGGATGAAGGAGAAAGAAAAGCTGAGTCAGGAGGATCTGATTCCCTGTCCAGTGTGTCCTGTTGGTTTCAGGGAACGAATATCTTAGGTCTTGGTGTGTCAGACAAAGGGATGGGGTGAGGAATGAAGGCTGTCAGAGAGAATATACTTAGTTCCCTATGTTTTGGTGCAGAGAGGAAGGAGAGACTACAGAAGATGGTATGCTACCAAGCTAGAGATAAGACTGAGGATTGGGATTGGAGGGTGGAAAGGAGAGTGAAAATTGCTTATCTGATTCCATGGCCAGCTCTGCCAGATCCTGGCTGAGACAAAGGCATGGAGTGGGGAAGGAAGGCTTTAGGAGAGGTTCTGCTTAGTTCCCTAATACATTTGAGTTTCCTGACAGTTTTTTTTAATAAACACATACATTTATAAAACTCAGAGACTCATGTGGTCATTGTTACCATGTTGCAAATATTATAAAAAGTATCACTGTTTTAAAAGTCATGTCCGGCCTTGTATTATTATTATTATTATTATTATTATTATTATTATCATCATCATCATCATCATCATCATCATCATCATCATCATTTGGGGGGGTTATAGATTTCTCAGGTTGCCTATATGGAAGCTGTATAAACTAGCTTCGTATTTTGTGTCATTACTTAGAAGCATGATTTAAGTTTTTAAGAAGGATTTTATTTTTAATTGTGTGAATTTGTCTGTGTCTGGGTTTGCAGTTCCCTTGTAAGCCATAAAATGGTGTTAGATCCTCATTCAATTGCAACTAAAGGTGGTTGTAAGCCACCCGTAAACACTGATCCTGAAAGAGCCCCTCCTTTGAAAATATTCCTTAGAAGGCATGGGTTGTATAGGATCTAATTACCTACAGAGATAAGTCTATAAATGAGATTTAGCCAAATAAGAGCAAAAATTTTGGAATTGCATGCTGGTTAAATTCTGTAATTTCCAAATGCAATTCCTATATGAGAATCACCTGAGGAAGTGATTCTAAAGTCACTCGAACAACTCACCCAATGGCATTCTGATTCATTATACTTTGGTGGGGGCTTCTTTCTGATGATTCCTAGTTTGTACACTTGTAAACATATTACCAGTAACAGTGAAAACTGATGCCAGTTATTGAGTACTCACTATATAGTAGGCCCTGTTTTAGGTGTGTTACATGTACTGTTAAGAATTAATTCATAGATGGGCACCATATGCATTCCCAGGTGAGGAAGTGTGATTTAGTAGAGTTCATCAGAGAAGTAGAAATGGACAAGAAAATTGATCTGGATATGCAGGCAGCAGCTTTTCATCTATAGAGATACTGAAAATAACAAGATTAATATTGATCAATGTAATAAAAAGATTAGTGTTATCATGCATTTTTCAAGGTAAATAAAAGACTCCCTCCATAAAATGTCTTAAGATAGCATAGAATCATATCCAAAAAGAATTTACCTCTCAAATTTCATTTAGTCCTGTACTAGTATGATTAATTGCTTCATAATTGCTCTGAAATTCAAGTTCAACATTTTCTGTTCATTACCACCAAACCACAATTAAACCCAACATCCAAACACCTACGCTGTCTAGGTGGAAATCCTTCACAGCTCCTTTCTAGATCAATCTGTTGAAAACAGTACTTCTTCTATCACAATTAGTCTTAAATTCTTAAACATACACAGTCCTCTTCAAATGTAATTGCTTTCCAGGTGTATGTGGTATTTTACACCTCATTTCCTGTGTATCATAAAAAATCAGAAATTTAAAAATTACCAGCATGATTTTTGTCCTTATTATTTATGCTTTGGATCAATTATCCCAGAAAGCATAAAATGTTCATACACAGTAGTATGTAGCAGAGACACATCCAATAACAATTCATAAATGTTATTGTTAATGATGGTATATGCAACCAGAAATGGCTACTATTTTATACTGCATAAAATTAGGACCATAAACTCTATAAACATAATAGAAGATCATTGAGGCTCTGATATAAGACAATTTATGGGTACAGAAGAATTAGTAGCTTTTTAATCAGTCTACTTTAATGACATATTGATGTCATCTGACAAAAGGAAGGTCAGCCTAAACTAGGGGTTAAGTAACATGCCATTTTCTAGCTCTTATCCCTTAAATAAAGGTTATTTCTGATTTCCAATTGCATATTTAACCAGTTTATATGTGCCATGCCCAACCAGAGCCTTTTCTTTTCCCTCTATTTCCTTTATTAAACACCTCTATTTAGCAATTTATCAAAGAAATTAACTTTTAACAGCCTGTCCCAGGTAGAAATAGCCATTACAGCTTAGAAAAAAATATCTAATAATCAGAATGGGGATGAGGGAAGCAATTGTTTGCACATCAGGGTTGCCACACTTTTAGTTGAGACCACTAATATCTTTTCTCTTGTTATTTTCATCCTGTCTAGTTGCATCTGTAGCTTATATATATAAGCTTATATTGAACTGATAAGAATCGCATCCTTGAAGCAGTTCTTTTTCTTTTTTGAATATGCATGGGTATTTTTTCTTGTATGGATGTTTGTGTACCACATGCAAGTCTGGTACCCACAGAGGCCAAAAGAAGACATTAGATCACGGGACTGGAATTACAGACAGTTATGAGCCACTGTGTGGGTCCTTGAAATCAAACCAGGTCCTCTGGAAGAGCAGCTGTGCCATCCAGTTCCAAGCAGCTCTTACTTTATACTTTACATGCAAGGAAAATCTGCTTGGCCCTGACAAAAAGTGTCTATAGTAATATGATTCCAAGTTAAATTCACTCATAAGTGGATATTAGCCATATAATATAGGATAAACATACTAAAATATATAGTTCTAAAGAAGCTAAACCACAAGGAGGACCCCAGGGAAGATGCTCAATCCTCATTCAGAAGGATCAACTTGACAGACATCAGAAGCAGGAGAAGACAGGGAACAGGACAAGAGCCTACTACAGACGGCCTCTGAAAGAATCTAATTGATCAAGGTATCGAAGCTGAGGCTAAGACTCAGCCAAACTATGAGTCTTTGGCAGAGTGCAGGGAATCTTATGAAAGAAGGGGAAAATAGAAAGACCTGTAAGGGACAGGAGCTCCAAAGGGAGACCAACAGAGCCAAAAACAAAAACAAAACAAAACAAAACAAAAACAAAACAAAACAAAAAAAACAATAAAACTGAGCCCTGGGGGCCCTGAAGAGAATGATACCCCTCCTCAAGTGTAGCCAGCCCATAGACTCAGTATCCAAGTGGGGTTCTTAGGAGGAGGAGCAGAGGTTTTCTTTGTCATGAACTCAGTGGCAGGCTCTCTGCTCACCTCCCCTGGGAAGTGCAGCCTTGCCAGGCCACAGAAGAAGACAATGCAACGAGTCCTGATGAGAACTGATAAGTTAGGGTCAAGTAGGAGGGGAGGAGAACCTCACCTATCAGTGGACTAGGCGAGGGGCATAGGGGAAAAAGAGGGAGGGATGGTAGAAATGGAAGGAGAGGAGGGAGGGAGACACAGCTGGGATGCAAATTGTAAGAAATGATAACAAAAAAAGAAAAAAATAGGGCTAGAAAGATGGTTCAGCACATATGTATTTCCAGCCATTTCCTTGGATCAATCTCTGCCTTTTTATTGGTATTTTTACATCATAAATTTAATGTAATCATTGATGCTCTTGGGTTTAACCTAGCATCTGGCTATTTGATTTCTCCTTGCACCATATTTTCTTCCTTGTTTTTCTTTTTTTCTACATTTTAAAATAACATCTTTTATTTATTCTTTGACAATTTCATACATGTATACAGTGCTGTGGTATATCTACCTCAACCTCCCCTTCTGACTCACCTTGGACACCTCTCAACAGGCCTCCTTCTTACTTTCATGTTCTTTGTTTTTCTTGTACTCCACTGAGTCTAATTAGTCTTGCCTGATAGAATGCATAATAATCTCGGCTTGATCTTGTACAGGTCCTGTGCAGGTAACCATAGCTCAGTGAGTTCATGAGTACGATGACCATGCCATGCCTAGAAGAGAACATTTTAATAGCTCTTACCCTATCCTCTAGCTCTTAAATTCCTTCTTTTCTCTCTTCTGAGCGTTAGAAGGTTAATATAGAGCTGAGCACTCAACAGTCATTTATTGTCAACAATTTGACTAGTTATGAATCTCTGCATTGACTGATGCTTACTGCAGAGAGATGTTTCTCTAGCCAAGGTTGAACACAGAACTAATCTATGGGCATAAATGCAACTATTTGGAAAGTAATTTCACAACTTGTCTAGCAACAACAGTAGTAGTAGTAGGCTTGCTCTTCGGGTGTATGATCAAATGGGCTTTGATCAAATTTACAATACTAGTCATGAATTTTCTTCCTATGGAGCTAGCCACAAATCCAATCCGGAAATAACTGGTTACCTTTTCATACATGTCAAGTCAATATTGTAACATTCTGGCTTCATTACTGTTATTCTGTTTATTTGTTTTTAATGGCTTTGCCCCAGTTTTCACATTTGTGAAAGAAGATTAACATCAAACAAACATTTTATCAGGATGTTCTAAAGACAGATAATTTATGCAACATTCTTAGGATGATATCTGGCACAGATTTGTGTTCTGTTTGATAAACATTAGTTTGTTTGTTTTTTTAAATTGGAAACGTATTGGGGTACCAGTTCCTCAAGGGTTTTATGTTCTATGCCGGGTTATGAATATACTTACATTGGCTAGGTATTTGCCTATATCATTGTGTAGGCACTCAAAGGCCATGGATCTAAAACATGTATTGATTTGCTGCACTATATGAATTTCTCATGGTTAGATGTAAGGGCTTCTAGATATGTGGATATCAGTTAAGTGAAGGTGTTCATGGGAGGGGGTGATCAATCACTAACACAGAAAACACAAGTGATTTCTGTTCCAGTATTTCCTGAGAACCTTTCCTGAAGGATTGGGATGGTAAGTATTATGTAGGCAACAGTCAGAGAAAAGGATGAAGCCTGAATCTAGGAGAGAGCCATGGTCATAAAACATACGAATCTTTGAAAGTGAGAGGAATGGTGAGAAAGTTGCCAATAAGGTCCTAGCCACTTTAAGGTTCCAGCCTGGGATGATTTGTGAAAATTTTCCAAGTTATATGTCTGCTGGTGTTAATCCCACTGGGCAAGAATAAGATCACTAGCATAATTTTTGAGTCACATTTGAAGCAAGTTTTATTTTGGTACACTAGAGAGCTGCCTAACAACTGCTTCCTAAGTCTGTTTGGAGAGAGCAGTGTTGAGTCTGTTTCTCAGGGCCATTTTAAGGAATAAAATCATGAGTAGTTGCAAAGCAAGTTCATAGACATGAGACAGTGGGGCAGTTAGGAAGTACAGAAAAGTCTCAAAAAGAAAAAAAAAAACAGGTGTCATCAGGACTGGCTGCAATGTCCTCCTCTGTGTCCTGGCAGAGAGAATAAGGGAGGGGGCTACAGCTGAGATACAAAGCAAATAAAATGTAATTAGTGTAAAAAAATTAACTAAAAAAAAGAAAAAGAAAAAGAAAACAGTTATCATGTGGTCACTGATTAGGGAAGGTCAGGGTGTTCTCAAAGAACAAGTCAAGGACATGGATTGGGGCAGGTCACTTTCCAGGAAACACATAACCTACATAAGACTGGGATTATCCATTCATCATGTTGCTAAATGGCCTTTTCCCATTGTCCTTTCCCTAGATATTTTGTTCCCTCTGTTGCTGAGAGCTGCTAATGGCACTATCACTATCATAGTCACCATAGTGAGCTCAGCTTACTTCAGCTTGAAAACACTCTTCCAATATCTGTGACTCTAGAACTTTGTCTTATGGCATGGTGTCCAATTTGTTGGTTTTCTTTAGTCAACTGATAATTTAAAAGCACTTAAAAGGCCGTTATACCCAAATACATACATGTGAATATTTGCCACTCCTCCTGTCTCCCACCCACTGGAGAAGATTTTTATTTCCAATTTGCAGAATCAATGCAATCACAACCAAATTTCCAAAGCAATTCTTCACAGAAATTTAAAAAAAAAGTTAAAATTCATGAGGAACCGCAATAGACTCTAGGTAGCCAAAGCAACACTTAGCAAAAAGAACAATGCTGAAGGTAGCAATACACATGATTTTAAGTTATCCGGCAGAGCTCTAGTAATAAAACCATTCTGGTACTGGCATATAAAGAGACACAGATAAGTGGGATAGAATATAGGACCCATATGTAAACCCACGCCAATGCAGCCACCTGTTTTTGGTAAAGATTTCCAAAAACATATACATTGGAGAGATCACAACCTATTCAATAAATGGAGCAGGGAAAACCAGGTAAATGTATATAAAATAATGAAGCTGGATTCCTAGTTCTAACTTGTTGAGGTTTGATCTTTTTTGGATAGCATAACTATAGCCATTTTTTATTTCAGGCCTACCAGCCACATCATATCAGCTTGTTGCTGATATAGAGAAAAGCTCTATGTACAAGGTTTACAGAAAACTGTTTGTATTCAGCATTCTCTGTGTCCTTGGTACTCCTAGAAATTCTCCAACCATAAGCACAGATGGCCCTAACCATAAACTCCACTTAGGACCAAACAAATCAAAGGTCAGCTAGAACTGCTTTGTATAGTTAGCAAAAATAACTTGAGTCAGAGGTGACTACGCTATTCCACTGCCCTCTCCCCACCACCCCCATATGAGCTAATTTCAGTTTTTGCATTTATAAACTAACTCTGAAAAACACTCAGTGTCATAGTTTGATTTCAGAGTTCACTCTGTCCCTGATCAAGATCAGTTCATTCAATAATCCATCCATGTCTGATTGAGATAGGTGTCTGAATGGTTTATGTCGCTTCCTCTGGACCCAAGCATAACCCTGTACAAAAATCAACTCCAAATGTTTGAAGGACTTTAATGTAAGGATCCTGAATTCTAAAACTAATGGGAAAAAAGTAGGAAAAACACATTAAAATATAGGCATAGGTAAATCATTTCTAAAAAGGATTGATTGTTCAAGAATTGTGGAACTCTGCAGAATAAGGTTGAAGTCTGATGTTTCCAGATAGCCTCTGTGATCGGTGGTCTTCGTAATGGACTCCCTTTCCTTAGTGGGCTCTCTCTCCACTTGATCTGGTAACTCCAGATCTTGTAAGGAATGTTACAATATCCTTTGGAAAGATTACAGGACTGACCCTCTCCTGATAAGAAAACATGCTCAGCAAGAACCTGGGAATTTTTGGAGATCACAATTTTCAGCAATGACTTTCAATAGTACTTGGGAGATTTACCCCACCTATAGGATAATTAAGTGCTGTGTTCTTCTTGTGATAGGGCCATGCTCCTACATATAAATGTACGTATTCTTAGCACCTCTATCCCCATTGAATCAAACAAATTCACTCTTGAAACCCCTTCCACTGCCCAACAATTTCACAGTAAATAAATGTGCTAGGTGCTGGGTGCTGGCTGCTGGGTGCTGAGTGCTGTACTATGATCAGATTTCCACCATGGATGCTTTACATTCACCATTTATTCTGGGGGAGTTAGGGCTCTTTTGGCATAATGTTCTTTTGGAATGTACACACTTTACCCTTCTTCATTCAAATGCTGATCCCCCCCCCACTCTCTGGTTTTAGTCCAGATATTGCATTATTATATTTATTCTAAGCATCCTGTCTCAACTTTGTGTAAACAGGCCAAAATATAGCAATTAGACACAATGTTGAGCAAGGAGAGGGGAGGAGGCAGAGGACAGGAAAGAGGGGAGGAGCCAGAGGACAGGAAATGAGTGGGATGAGAAAGGGCAAGGGAGAGCGAGGAGAGCAGAGCTGGACGACAGATCTTGGAACGCCGTGGAGAGATGGACTGGACCTAAGATTTCACAAAAAGCAAGTATAATGGGTGAATCTAAATGTTAGGAAACTGAGGGCCTAGAGGTTTAGAATGGAGTAATATTGCCCAGCATTGTGTTCTAAGTTAACTAAATAAACCCAGTTTCTGTGTGGTGATTTGGTTATACAGCTGTTTAGGACTAACAGCAGCATTACCAGAATATATATCAATAGTAAATATTAATCAACACTTACAACAGGGCCCCCATCCTCCCTTGAGATTTGCCACTGAACTCCTGGGGCTTGGCTGCCACCTAGGCTGATCTGGGGCCTGTCCAAGAGCTTCTGGACTGCTTGGGGCTTTACTCCAGTCAGTTGGCCATGTGCTGCTGGCCACAGCCAACTTCTGCCATTCAGCAGCTCCTGCAAGCACCTGCATATCACCTGACCTGCCTTATGGCTGGTTTTGGGCATCTGCCTGCATCTTCTGCCGTGCTTAGCACAGCACCTTAATCAAGGAGCTCTAACACTTTGGTGTCATCACAAGCTTCTGGAACTCTTGACTTTCTACTGCCTTGTCCTAAAGCACTCTAGTTGTTCCTGAGAGAAACTGAACCCCAATCCTGGGGTCCCTCTGTTCTTCATCCAGAATCCTACAGCTGCATCCCAGACTTTCAAGGGTCAGAGAATGACAAAGAATTAACACCAACAATTGACAGCTGGGACCTCATGAAATTGGAAAACTTTTTCACAGCAAAAAACAAAACAACAACAACAAAAAAACCCCACTTAAGTGCATGAAAGGAATGCCTTCAGAATTAGAAACTATTTTCTAAGTACACATCTGTAGTGGTTTAAATTGATTGTCAGCTGGATAAGGTCTAATCACCTTGGAGAAAAATCTCTGGACATGACTGTGAAGGATCGCTTAGATTAGGTTAATTGATGTGGGAAGACCCAGTTTATTTATGTTTTTTTTAAATAAAGAATTATTTTCTGTATAAGAATACTCTGTTTTCATGCCAGAAGGGGACGTGCCAGATTTCATTATAGATAGTTGTGAACCACCATGTGGTTGTTAGGAATTGAACTCAGGACTTCTGGAAGAGCAGCCATTGCTCTTAACCACTGAGCCATCTCTCCAGTGCCTAGAAGACTCAATTTCAATGTGAGCAGTACCATTTCCTGGAATGGGATCCTGGACTGTATATAAAGGAGACAATGAGCTGAGCACCAGCATTTACCACTCTCTCTCTCCTGACTTCAGATTCAATGTTACCAACTGCCTTAATCACCTGCCACCATGACTTCCCTGGCATGAAGAATTACATCCTAAAACTGTGAGCCAAAGGGTACTTTTTAATCACAGAAACAAGAAAAGCAATGGCTGCAACAGTTGTCAGAAATTTAATATATAGAGCAGTGGTTCTCAACTTTCTTAATGCTTTGACCTTTCAAGACAGTTCCTCACATTGTGGTGTAAGACCTGGAGTCTCACTGCTCAGGAGCTCAGGATCATGCCCTTCCCAGGAACACTCACAGACCACAACTCGATGCAAAAGCAAGAGGTTTTATTCCAATTTCGATGGGGTCACCCCTCCAAAGACAGAAGACGACCCCAAACATGCAAAGCACAGGGTTTTTATACCTGAAAATCAGACCACATTTGCTCTTTACATTGATTGGTCAGCAAGAATAGCATGAAAATAGTTTACAGCTGGTTGTAGATAGTTTTTCTCAGAACAGTTTACCCTGCCCTTCAAGAGCTATCTGCACCTGGCTTCAATTCAAATAATCACAGTTGTTTTTCTCATTCCCGGGTGGTCCCTCATTCCCCCACCTTTTCTTTTTGCCTCAATTTTAACCCTAAAATGGTGGATCAACCTCAGGGTGAGGTTGATACTATCTCTGGAGCATCAGGACCTGAACTGCACTTCCCTGATGAAGGCAAGTACTGGTCAGAGAGTTTATTGTTCCTGATGAGTTTCAGTTTTAGCAGGTTGCTGGAGGCTTGGACTTTCCAGGTGTCTGCAGGTTTATGAAGAGCAGGCTTAACATGTGACTCGTGGATCCAAGCTGCAGTGTCCTTACTTTGACAGCAGTTGGGGTGGTAAGCAGGACGTACTAAGGACCCTTCCACCGAGATTCCAGATTTTGGCTGCGGTGTCATCGCACATATACCAGATCTCCAACCTGGAACTGATGGGGCATCTCCAAGGACCCAGGCGCATATGCACTGCCAACCTTGCTCCAAATTTCTTTCTGAATAAGCTGCAGTCCTTTCAGCCTGGACAACAAGTCAGAGTTACCACTAGTTATGTCAAGGGGGTCCCCAAAAAGAGTCAGGGGAGCAGAAACCCCATCTAGTAGTTTGAAGGGAGTCAGACCTAGTAGGGAGGGAGTATTTCTGACTCTAAAAAGGGCCAAGGGAAGGAGCACCACCCAGTTACTGCCAGTCTCCATGGTCAATTTGGTGAGAGTTCTATTCATTCTTTTAGAGTTCTATTCATTCTTTCTACCTGTCCTGAACTTTGGGGTCTTATAAGCACAGTGTAACTTCCAATCGAGCCCCAGAAACCTGGTCACTTCCTGACTTACCTGAGCAACGAAGGCCGGCCCATTGTCTGACCCAATTACCTTTGGAATACCGAACCCAGGAAAAATGTCTTCCAGAATCTTTTTGGCTACGACCAGAGCGGTTTCTTTTTTTGTGGGAACAGCTTCCAACCATCCTATGTTTACTCTCTGACAGGGTTCACACTCCTGAGTCACTCTCTCCGTCAGGGTGGTGAGGTTTAGTATTTGGTACTGGGATTGGTGGGCAATTTCAGCCAATTTCTTTGCCCCCAAGTGAGTCTACTTATGCATCTGAGTTATTAATTTCTCAGCGTCTTCCTGTGGTAGAATGATCTTACCTTTGGAGTCAATCCATGCCCCCACATCGGTGTCAAAAATCCCCTGTTTTTGCTGTATTAGCTTCAAGTCACTTTCTGAGTAGTTTAGTCATTCTTCTCTGAGCAGCTCAGTGGTCAGTACCATTGGGACAGAGTTTCCTCTAGCAGCTGCTTTAGCCTCCTGATTGGCCATGTTATTCCCCTTTGCTGCCCTGGAAGTTCCTGTCTATGTCCTGGGCAATGAATAATGCTTACCTTGGCAGGCAGCAACAAGGCTTTGAGCAAATCCAGAATCTCGTTTTTATTTTTGATCTCTTTACTGGCTGATGTTAGCAGGCTTCTCTGCTGATAGATGGCCCCGTGCACATGGGCTGTTGCAAAGGCGTACTGACTATCAGTGTAGATGTTTATTTTTTTATCCTTTCCCAGAGTTAATGCCTGGGTTAAAGCGATCAATTCCGCTCGCTGAGCAGAAGTGCCCTCCGGCAACTCCTGGTAATGAGTCATGCAGGCATTCGTGAGCCAGCGATCAGGTGGCTGCTTTATGACACTCTCAAGGGCATGAGGAGCATAGAGGGTGAGGCCCTGTCCCAGAGTCAGTTTGTCTGCGTCTTTTACTAGTGCCGCCACTGCCGCTACTATTCACAGGCAGGTTGGCCATCCTGCTGCTACTGAATCAAGCTTTTTGGATAGATAGGCTACCGGTCTCTTCCAGGGTCCAATTTTCTGTGTTAGCACCCAGATTCTTGGCCACATAGAGACAGAAGGGTTTGGTCACATCAGGGAGTCCCAATGCTGGGGCTGACATTAAGGCTTGTTTGATATTCTCAAATGCGGCTTGTTCATCCTTTCCCCAGATGAAAGAGTAGTTGCCCTTTGTAAGGGCATACAGAGGGGCTGCCATCTCGGCAAATCCCAGAATCCACAGCCAGCAAAACCCCGCTGTACCTAAAAATTCCCTCAGTTGTTTAGTAGTCCTCGGAGGGGGAATATGAAATACAGTAGATAGTTTACAGCTGGTTGTAGATAGTTTTTCTCAGAACAGTTCACCCTGCCCTCCAAGAGCTATCTGTACCTGGCTTCAATTCAAATAATCACAGTTGTTTTTCTCATTCCTGGGTGGTACCTCAGTGGAGACCCCCAACCATAGAATATTTTTGTTGATACTTCGAAATTGTAATTTTACTACTCTAATGAATTGTAATGTAAATATATGTAATGTAAATATATGTGTTTTCCAATGGTCTTAGGTGACTGCTGTGAAAGGGTTGTTTGGGCCCCAAAGAGGTATTGACCCACAGTTTGAGAACCTCTAATATAGAGTATACAAGGAACTAACAAACCAAAACAGGAAGAAATAAAAAGAATTAATCAATTAATGGACTAAGTAAGTGAACAAAAATTTCTCAAATGGCAATGTCCAAATGGCAGTCAACATCTCTATGCGATGTGTCTCAGTGAATTCTGATTGCTTACTGGCCCAAATAAGGTCTAAATTTTTTGTTTCTATAGAAAGTAGATGCACAACATATACTTTAAAAATATTGGATGTAGAGAAATTCAGATCCAACTCTTTGGAGTAAATATAAAAAAAAATTCCACAAAGACATTTGGTATTGTCACATTTGAATAAAAAATTGTCTTACTTTTGGGAGGCGGTTGTTCTAGAGACCTTATTTTAGGCATGATGAGACTTACAAATGGCAGATCAGCCACCTTTATCTTTGATCACAAATCTGCAAGAGGCTGTACAGTATTTGGGGGCACTCATGGAGGTGTCACAAGATCTATTCAGTTCTTGGCTCCTGGCCTTAAATGGGAAGCCTTGGAACACAAGAAATGGCTTCTGGGTGTTCTATGCATGGGAGGGGGTCTTTTTGTCCTTTGTCTGACAGGCTGACTCCAAGGCTCTGCATTCTCAGTCCTCTCTTCTCCCTGTTGCTGTTTTTTTTTTTTTTGTTTGTTTGTTTGTTTGTTTTCACTATGTAGCTTAGGCTAGCTTAAACTGGAAATCTTTTGCCATACCCAACCTTATAGATTTATTCAGTTAATGGGAAGAAAAAACCCTATATATGAAAAAGATTACTATAAAGAACATTTGAGGAATACAAACTCATGTCATCAGTTTCAGGGGAGCACTAAAATAAGAGTGCTAATTTACATTCAATTCTGGCTAATGTTTTATTCAGTAATACATGAAAGTTTTTTGAGCTGACTGCAACACAAAGCAAATCAGTAGTATCTGGAAGTTAACTTTTAATTTATGAGACTAACATCTTCTGACTCAAATTAGTTGTCTATAGTTAGTGAAAATTAAAAAAACTTTGAGTCAATGTGCTGGCTGGCAGTGATGCTTAGAAGAAAATGTGCTGCCATCATACTTAACAAGCTGCATAGTCATTTTCCCTTATTTTCAATTTCTGGGTGTTTTCCTCAGGGACAATCTTCTCTGTAACCCTTTGACAACTTGTAAAGAGTGATCTGATCTTGATCACAAAACATCTGGTCTCTATTTTTATAATAACATACTTCACAAACTTACTGTTTAATTATGATTTTTCCAGAATTCTTAGAAGTAGTACAAATTAGAAGTAATAGGATTGATGAAATTTGCTCCCCACCTTTCCTAAATAATACCATTATGAAGCTGAGGCCTGAGAATCTTGAGATTGTGATCAGCCAGGGCTAGAGAGTGAGACCTTGTTCCAGAGATAAACACGAGCATGATTATATATTACTATTCATTCCAAGAGGACTTGCCATGCCTCTTGTGGGATAAATTGAGGCAGGTATCTTATGGTTTTGATATCTCGGGATAAATTGAGGCAGGTATCTTCTGGTTTTGATTTCTCGAAGATAGGAAAATCCAGGCACTTGGTTCTCAGAGTCGTAAACTAAGTGAGCATGCACTACAGGTTGCTTCTTGTCATTGTACTCCAAAAATGTTGAAAGGAACCTTCCCAGTGCTTCCATGTTATAGATATTCTAGTTCCTAGGTCTGGTTAGACTGGGGAACCCATGAGACACAGGTATATCTGAGTAGAAATTTTATGTGATTATGTGGTTTGGATGGATCTTTTTGTTGTTTTGTTTCATTTTTTTTCTAAGATTTATTTTTATTTTTTATATATGGACATTTTGCCTGAGTATATGTCTGTTCACCACATGTTTGCAGTGCCCATGGAGATCAGAGAGGGTATTGGATATCTGTAGGCTTTGCTCTTTTTAAACCTACTTTATTTGGGGTTCCTTATGTCTCTTTCTCCCTTCACCACTCTAATCCCTTCCAACACCACAACACTATGTAGGAGAGAAAGAAAGTTAGTGTCGAGCGGGGACACAGTTCTCTTTAGCTACTTCCTGCTTAGGCTCATTAGGTTCCTAAACCCTCTACTTCCCTTCCAACCCATCAACCTTAGGAGAGAAAGAAGGTTAATAGGGACAATGGACCTTTGTAGAAGTAGGTTCTTGGGATGATTCCACTCTTCCTCATCAGGATACCAGCAGTTCAGCCAAACAACAAATCATAGCAAAAGCAGCAACAAGGACCAGCAACAGCAGCAGCAGTGTTCAGCAGAAGTGGCACATTCAGCAGAAGCAGCACAAAGATTTCTCTGCTGTGTCTCGAAGCAAAGCAAAGCAATGTGAATCAAAGTGTTCTCTCTGTTTGTGGGTTCCTATTCATACCTTTTCAGAGTCCACACCAAGATGTTTTTCAGCTGACAAAAACCATGCCCCTTGCACAAGGTAGTTTCCTTTTGAAAAGCTTCACATGCCCTCTCAGGAGGCTGTTTATCAGTTGCCAAAGATGACTTACCTTTTACGAGGCTGGAACCAGCTATGGACAAAGCATTCCCGCATCCCACACTTAGGACTATAACAAAAACATATCCAGATAACACAACCAAAACTTCCACTACAGATATCCTGGAACTGGAGTTATAGATGATTGTGAACCATGATGTAGTCTCTGGAATCAAATTCAAGTTCTCTGCAAAAGCACAAAGTATTATTGACTGCTGAGCCATCTCTCCAGCAACTGTTATTTTTAATGTCTTACATTTCATGGTTTTTATCACTGTATATTCATTGTAAAAAATTGACAAATTTCACTGTGATATTTTTACATGCATAAAACACATGCAACTTCTCTCCTCCACCCTCCCCATTACTTTCAAAAAAAGATACCCAAGAAAACATGTGGTATTTATATTTTTGTGTTTGGTTTAGGTTTATCTCTTTCAATGTGATGACCTCATGCTCCATTTCCCTGAAAATTGTGTAATTTTGTTCTTTAGGGCTGATAATATTCACACACACACACACACACACACACACACACACACACACAATATGCCAGAGTTTCCTTGTCCATTCAACCTATGGCTTCTTTTTTATATTCATGAGGAGAGTAGGACATTCCAGATAAGGTAAAGGTAAAGCCTCCTATTTGGTCCTCAACTGAGAAAAGATCCATGCCTATGGAGTAAAATTAGGAAGGAATAATCATAGCTATAACTGCTCTACAGTCATATTGTAGTTTAAATGTGATATGAGCGCCCAACAAAGACCATAAACAACCGAGATTTCTCACGAAGTACAGGAATGTTACTATCATTTCTTTATTTTTATTATGTGTATGGGGGTTTTGACTGCACGGATGTTGGTTCATCACATGTGTGCAGTGCTCAAGGAGGTCAGAGGAGTTTGCTTGATCACTGGGACTGGAGTCACAAACAGTTGTGAACAATCATGGGGATTCTGGGAATCAAATCGGAGTCTTCTGCAATAGCAGCCAGTGCTCTTAATCACTGAGTAATCTCTCCAGCCCCTTTATTACCATTTCTATTTTCTACTTCTAGTTAATGATGTATTAAAATTCGATTTAAGGAAAAATACAGAATAGTGAAATATATGACATCTAAAAGTAAAGAAAGAAGAAAAACTACAGATCAAATTATTTTATATGTAGACAATTCAAAGGAAATACACAAATGACTGTAAATAATAAATTAAGTAGGGATAAATTGAGCAGTATTAGAAGGTACAGGATTAACAAACAGAAGTAAATCATATTTCTGCACAGTAAAAGAAAATCAAGTATTAAGAAACTAATTCATCAATATAAAAATATGCAAGTGTTTAAAAGTAAATTTGTCAAAAGAAATACAAAACCAGAAAAAGGGCAGTTAAAGATGGCAGAATTTACTAGCATCCATCAATTGCTTGAAAAGCAAGACAGAGAACAGCTATTATGCAAGGTATGTGGCTGTGAGAGTGTACTGAAGTTTTGGTTGCTAACAGAGTCTTAAAAATCTTTTGTGAGGGAGCGCCACAAGGACCAAATATATCTGGGTACAGGAGCTTGCCTTCAACTGATTCTCCAACCAGGGACCATGCATGGATATAACAAGAACCCCTGCTTGGTTGTAGCCCATGGCAGCTCATTATCCAAGTGGGTTCCCTAGTAAGGGGACCAGGGACTGTCTCTAGCATGAACTCTGTGGCTTGCTCTTTGACCTGCCCACCACCTGTGTGAGAAGCAGCCTACCTAGGCCACAGAGGAGGACATTGCAGCCAGCCCTGGTGAAACCTGAAAAGCTTGGTTCAGATGGAAGGGGAAGAGGACCTCCCCTATCAGTGGATTTAAAGAGGGTCAGGGAGGAGATGTGGGAGGGAAGGTAGGATTGGGAGGGAATGAAGGAGGGGGCTACAGCTGGGATACAAAGTAAATAAACTGTAATTAATATAAAAAATAAAAATTTAATAAAAAAAGAAGTAAAAAATATTCTGTGAGATTGAAATGACAGGGACACTTCATCCATGATACCTCAACAACATGGTTGTAAAAACCAGGACTTGATCAAGGACAACACCAACAGACATTTTAACATGGAAGAGGGGGATTTCATAGGGTCTCCGTCCTAGACAAAGAACTACATTCAACTAAGCAAAACTGAGAACAGGAGGAATAATCTTCCAGGGATGAATATTCACTTGTTATCTCTGAAATCATATGTACACAAATAACACTAATAGGACTGGGCAGGTTGTGGTTATATATTTATTCATTTATATTTATGTAACAGCAACAATGATGAAAGAGCTCATGAATACATTTACACAATGGAATACTATTCAGCTATTAAAAACAAGGAAATCATGAAATTTGCAGGCAAATGGATGGGACTAGAAAAGATCATTCTAAGTGAAGTAACTCAGACCCAGAAAGACACACATAGTATGTACTCACTTATAAGAGGATGTTAGACATATATAGTACGGGATAACCATACTACAATCAACAGACCTAAATAAGCTAAGTAACAAGGAGGGCTCAAAGGAGGGTGTTGGAAAGTCACTCAGAAGTGGAAATAGAATAGACAGCAGAAGTGGATGAAAAGAGGGAACTGCACAGGCAATGGAATGGGGACCAAAACAAGGGTGGGGATCAGATGTGGAGAGAAAGGGGTCAGGGGAGGTGAGAAGACTAGGAACAAGAAGGAAAATTGAGGGGAGACATCTCTTTGTCAAGCTGGAGCCTTGTGACAAGATAGTTTCCTGGGTGGACATGGGAGTGACTCTATTTGAGACTCCAAACAAGAGGGACTTGAAGACTGAAGTGGTCACCTCCTAGCTAGGCACAACTAGTGGAAGGAGGGTAACAGCAATCTACTGACAAAACCTGTGATCCAAATATTACAATGCCTACAAGAAGTGCAGGGATAAAGAGGGAACAAAGATTGAGGGAAAGTCCAACCAATAATTGGCCTGACCTGAGACCCACCTCTGGTAGAGAGCCAGCCCCTGATACTAATAATGATGCTCTGCTATGCTTGCAGACAGGAGCCTAAGTTGACTGTCCTTTGGGAGGCTCCAGCAAGCTGTGGATTGAGACACATGCTGGGACTTGCAGCCAAGCATAGGGCTGAGCTCTGGGGGTCCTGTGGAAGTGTTGGGAGAAAATTGGAGGTTCCTGGAGGGACAGGAACCTCACAAAAAGACCAACAGAGACAACTAACCCAGTCCCATGGGGGCTTACAGAGACTGACATCAACTAAGGAGAATGCATGGCCTGGACCCAGGCCCCCTGCATACAAGTAGCAGATGGGCTGCTTGGTCTTCATATGGGGTGTCTGGAGAGTGGAGAGGCAGGTTTTTTCTAACATGGAATCTGTGGCTTGCTTTTGGATCACTTCCCCATGGCAGCACTGCCTTGCCTGGCCTCAGGGTATGAATATATGCTCAGTCATGATGTGACTTGATGTGTTGGGGAAGGTTGATACGGGGGAGAGGGGACTCCTCTTTTCTGGGGGGAAAAGGAGAGAAGAAGAAAAAGGGGAGAAGGGAGGGTTGGAAGGAGAATAGGGAGGGTCACCCTTGGGATGTAAAATAAATTCAAGAAATAAATCAAATATATGGGGAAAAAAAAGAAAGATGCTCTGAAGCACAAAAGGGAGAAGACTCTTCCTGCCCAGACCCTGGCCCCAGTTCAGTAAGCATGACTTCTGGGAGTGGTAAGGAGCAGTTGTACATGGTGTTCTGTGGGATCTAAGCTGCAGAATATCTGAGACTGAGAAAAAGGGGCGTACATTCCACCAATGCATGTCCTGCAACACGGATTGCTTCAGTTATACAGTGTTTGCCTGTCTCAATGGCTCATAAAAGACAATACTAAAGTTCAGATTAGGCAGCAGAAATCATGCTTTCTAACCATTCTGTTCTGAGGAGAGCAGCCAAGCATAATCACAATCAGCTCTGCCCATAAACTATGCCCTATGGTTGCTAGACAAGCAATAAAAATGGGAGACCAGCCTAAATACCACCTCGGTGTAAATTTTCTTAAAGATCATTTGAAATACTACCTAGCAGTGTATCAAAGCAGATGCTGAGACTCATAACCAAACTTTGGGCAGAGTGCAGGGAATCATACAAAAGAAAGGGGAGTTAGTAAGACCCGGAGAGGACAAGAGCTCCACAAGGACCAAATATATCTGGGAACAGGGGTCTTGTCTGAGACTGATTCTTCAACCAAAGACCATGCATGGATATAACCTAGAACCCCTGCTTGGTTGTAGCCCATGTATCAAAGTGGGTTCTCTAGTTAGGGGAACAGGGACTGTCTCTGACATGAACTCTGTGGCTAGTTCTTTGACTTCTCTAACTCCTGTGGGAAGAACAACCTAGTTAGGCCACAGAGGAGGACAATTGCAGCCAGTCCTGGTGAAACCTGAAAAGCTAAGGTCAGATGGAAGGGGAGGAGGACCTCCCCTGTCAGTGGACTTAAAGACAGGCAGGGAGGAGATGTGGAAGTGAGGGAATGAGGGAGGGGGCTACAGCTGGGAAACAAAGTAAATAACCTGTAATTAATATAAAAAATTATTTCAAGTGGGAAGACCCATCCTGAATCTAAATCTGTTGAGGGAATATTCACCATTAATTTGGGCCACACCTTCTTGTGACAGCCTATGTAAAGGCAAGGGAGATGTTTCTCTGAACGTCTCCACCCAGCAGGAGATCAAAGCAGATGCTGAGACTTTGAGCCAAACTTTGGGCAGAGTGCAGGGAGTCTTCTGGAAGAGTGAGGCCATAAAAAGACCCAGGGGGGCTAGGTACTCCACAAGGAGACCAACAAAGCCAACAAATCTGGGCCGAGGGGAGCCTACAGAAACTAATTCACTGACCAAGGACCATGCATGGAGAGGACCTAAGCCCTCTGCACAGATGTAGCCCATGGCAGCTCACCCTTCATGTTGGTTCCCAAGTAAAGGGAACAGGGACTGTCTCTGACATGGACTCTGTTGCCCACTCTTTGATCGTGTTCCCCTCGTGAAGCAGCCTTGCCAGGCACAGGGGTTGGATGCAGGCAGTTCTGATGACACTTGATGGTCTATGGCCAGTTGGTAAGGAAGGAGGGCTCTCCCATTCAGAAGACTAAGGAAGGGGGATAGGGAAAGAGGGAGGGATCGTGAGACCTGGAGGAGATGGCGGAGAAGGCTACGATTGGGGTATAAAGTGAATAAATTAAAAAAAAAAGACATGGGAGAAGGAACTTTTGTTCTTTGCCTGGTTGCCCTCAATCTCAGTGGCAAGTTCACGTCTTCCCTGGCATTAATAAATAGAGATGGAATGGGAAAGATGCACTGCCAACTCTACATCATAGGTGATTAATATCTATAATATATAAAGCATTTAGAAAATTAAAAACAAAAATCAAATCATTCAAATAATAGATAAATGATCTGAAATTTTCTCAAAAGGAGAAATACAAGTGACCATTTAATCCTTGAAAAAGTGCTCAACAGCATTAGTCATCAGATAAGTGTAATTTAAAATCAAACTGAAATTCCATGTTATCCCACTCAATGGATATATCAAGAAAGTACAGGACAAATGTGGATGAAGGCATGGGAATAGAAGAACCTTAAACTTTACTGATTACTGTACTGATTTCCATAACATTTCAGGAAAGTGAAAGGAACTAGAGATCAGTATATCAAGTAGAATCCAGACTCAGAAAGACATATCTCATGTTTTAAATTCTTAATGTGTGGTGTGTGCATTTGTGATTGTGTATCAAAGCAGATCAAATTAGAAGAGGAGCCATGAGACACAAGAGTAGATTTTGAGCAGAAAGAGAGTGAGTAATGTAATTTATGAGTCATGCAAGCAGAAAGGAGTACTGTGTTGCTTAACTTTATATGTTACTTTGACACACTCTAGAATCACCTGGGAAAAGAGATTTAATGAGGGATCGTCTACATCAGGTTGTCTTGTGGGATGTCTGGGGGTACATTGTCTTGATATATATGTGTGTATATCTATATATCTATATATGAAAGTGTCTGTTCATGCAACTTTAGAATTACGTTTAAGTGGTAAAAAGAAAATGACTTCCAAAACAGAAGGAACATTTCACGGAAGAAAGATCATGGATTCATGTTTTTCCAAATCTCTTTGATGTTTAGCTTAATAAAAAAATAGATTATTTTATCTGCTTTTATATCACTCTGTTGTAATATTATGCTTAAAAGACAGAAGCATTTTATTAGTCAGCTTAGGAAATTGTGGTTTTTGTTTTATAACATTTCAAAATTTGACAAGTAAAATTTCTTTAAAGCTACTTCCAATGGAGAACCTGAGCCTGTTTAATACAAATTTGACTCTCCATACAGAAAAAATTCCTGTAGTTAATCTGTATTTAAAATGCAGTTTTCATTCATGCATGCTTTTGCAACATTATGGATCAATATTTGAAAAATGTTACATCACTGGTTTATTAGACCTTCCAATTATTGACATATTTTTATGATATAGAATACTTGTTACTAGATTTTATCAGAAAGATATTTGTGTTATAAAAGCTATAAAGTTAATTGTGGTAATAGTGGCAGTCACAAGTTTTTCAAAATTCTAATTTTTACTTGGAGGCTTCAATAACATTTTTTTTTGCTAACTCTGTTAACTTACCTTCTTTGATGTGACAGGTTCATTTTGTTAATTTTAGAGAAATGTCTGTTAAAGATCAAAACCTGAATAACCAAAATTTGTTAGTGATTCTGTTTAAGATAAAGTATTACTGTGTGGTCGTTCAAATGAGAATGGCTTCCATAAGCTCAATATTTGAATGTTTGGTTCCCAGTGGTTTCATCTCAACCTAAGGTCAATATCCTCAGGCTGGTGTTACAAATTTGTTAATGATTTTAAAGCACACATATCATTGCCATATTGTTCGTCAGGTCAGAAGTCTGAAATCAATTTCACTGTGTTTAAACAGAGGTGTCAGAGGGCCCACTCTCCCTTCGGAAATGTTAGGAGAGAATCTGTTGCTTTACCCTTGGGGACTTCTGTGGTTGTATTTAGCTCATAGTTTCTTCCTCCATTCTTCAAAGTACAACACCTTCCTTTCACCGTAGCAGACATTCCTGCCTTCTATTCAGTTCTTCCTCTGTCCTGCCAGCATCAATAATCTTGAAGAAACAGAATGAATGTCCACCTGCAAATTATTTTACATGTCCAAACTTCTGACTATACACTCACCTACCCAGGAGATATGAAAATGTGTGTGCTCGCTGTGGTGACCACACATCTTTAAGCACCACACTAGATATAGAGACAGGGGGATTTCTATGAGTTCCTGGCCAGCCAGCCTGTTCTTGTGTAACAGCTTTCTCTGAGAATGTGTAACAGGGCCCCAGACCTTAGCACAACTGACTCCATGATAGAAGTACCATTTAGGTTGTAAAACTCAGCACGTAGACCACACCGCATACCAAAATGAAAACAAAGACCTAATCTATCAATGTCCATAGTTCTGGGAAAGTCTCCAAATGTACTAACTTTGCTTTTTGGTTTCTACAGTTCTACTTCTGGCTAACTGTTCCTATTAACTGAAGTATGTCAACCCAGAATGTTGTGTGTGGGTATGTGTGCATGCTTAAAATCTCTACCTGAGAAAGGCTTGGGTCTACACTGAGATCTTGAACACTCAAAGTAGTCACCAGCCAGCTACTAAAGACTTTCTATTGGCTTAAAACCATGTTCTAACAGTCTTCTCTGGTCAATACCACATAACAATTGAAACATTTCATCCTGCTGGGAAGCTCTTAAAGCAAGGAGGTAAACAACTTCAGTTATCTTCAGGAAGTTCCTGAAACTGTCTAGATTTACTTGTCCCCTCCATGCCATAGTAAGCAATAAAAGCTGTGAAGAGGACTCATACAAGCCAAACTGCAAAGAAGACTTTGATACCAAACAAGATGCTTAGAAGAAGCAGAAACCAGCTGAGCTGCTTGGAAGAGGTTTGGACCAACTGAGTCACTTAGAAAGGACACTCTTCAATCTGTTGAGCTGCCTGTAGTCTTTGTTGTGTGCTCCAGCTTCTCAGCTTTTGCAAGCTATCACCCAGGTTAGGATAGATTTTGGTGATGCAGTCATTTCTGTTCCTGTATGTAACCTCTCACCCATACTTCTGTAAGTAAAGTAACCCCAGTAAAACTTATTGGTATGTTGGACTTTGGTTGTATCTATACATTGTTCTGTTGTGGGCTCCCTACTTTGAGTGAATAGATGTGTGTGTTGCATCACTCTAGGAAAAATTTTGTCACACAACAGGTCTACATAGTGAGTTCCATGCCAGTCAAGACTACATAGTAAGACTTTTTCAAAAAACAACAAACAAACAAAAAGAAATAGTGTGTATGTGCTGTGCATGTTTGTATGGGTGTGTGCTTGTGTGTATAGATTCCAGAGGTCCACAGTGAGTTTCTGTCTCTATTGCTCTTCTATTGGGGGATGGTCTTGAGCACCATGTATTCAGATGCTGATTTCTGTGCCCTGAGATCTGGTAGTCTGGACACCGGCATTGTCATTTCTATGAAGACTCTCTTGTATCAATGTTGTGTAAAAATTGTATTCCATAATCTCTGAATGGTTAATGAAGAGCTGAACAAGCCATGCATGGTAGTGCATGCCTATGATGTCAGCACTCAGGGAGGCAGAGGCAGGAGGATTGCTGTGTGTTCAAGGTCAGCTTAGTCTACAAAGTGAGTCCAGGACAGGGAAGGCTACACAGGGAAACCTTGTTTCAAAAAACAAAAAACAAACAAACAACAAGAATACAAAAGATCTGAACAGCCAATGACTGGGCAGGAGAGTCAAGTTTGGACTTCCAGTCCCAGTTAGGGGGTCTGAAGTGGCGAGAAAGAGGAAATAGAAGATAGAGAAGGTTGCCAGAAGCCATGAGGAGGTTGCCATGAGGCGTTCACCATGAGGACAGATAGAGCAGAAGCAGCCAAGGTGAGATAAAGATAGCAAGTAACACAGGGCACATGACTGGGAAGTAGCCAGGCTAGTATAAACAGGTTAGAACAGATGGGTATCTGCCCAGATTAGTGCTTTAAAGCTTATTAATAAATGTAATAGGTCTCTGTATCATTATTTGGGAGTAAATAGGTATAGAAAAACCATTATATTATTTTACAGTCTCCACCATAGTTTTTAATACAGGGCCGGAAGCTCATCAGTTTGCTTAGGCTGGCTGGTCAGTGGACTCCAGGGAACTACCTGTGCCTGTCTGAAGGCACAAAAACACTTTTCTGCCCCTCTTTCATGTTGGTGCAAGATCCCAAGCTCACATTTTCATGTTTGTGTGGCAAGAACAAGCTTTATAACAAGCTATATCCTTGGCATCTGAAAAAAGTTTTTTAAACTAACATAATTGAATATTTTCAGGGCAGAGCATTGCAATCCTCCCAAGCTAGTCTGAAGTGTGAGCCAGGGAAAGAAAGACATAAATACTTATTCAATTTTTCTGTTTTGCTCATCCCTCGACCCCAGCACATTGGTTGGTGATACCCACATTCAGTGTGTGTCTTCCATCTTTAGTTAAAACTTTCTGAAAACACCCTTATATCCACACACAAAAGTATGTCTACATGCGATTCTATTTTTTTTTTTTTTTTGGTCAGAGACAAGGTCTTAATATGTAGGTAGCCTTGGCTGTCCTGGAACTCACTATGTAGAGGAGGCTGACTTCGATCTCAAAGAGAACCACATGCCTCTACCTTGACTGGTGATTCTAAATCCAGTCATCGTCATAATTTTATAATCCTTTCAATTTTAACATATTTATTTTCCTGTCTTACTGGATTGTCTATGATTTTCAATATAATAATGTATGATGGCGGCACGATGATATTTTTGGCAAATTTATTTTTGCCTTCTTTCTAACATTAATGGAAATACCTCTATAATTTAACAATAATATTAAGTACAGATGGTTTAGGAATCCCTTTTCATTTTTAAGCTGATGTATATTCCTGATTCCAGTTCTTCCTTACCTTTGAATTCTACTTAGTTCCAATAGTCTTTATTAAAATATCTTGGGGCTGAGAAAATCTTTTTTTTAAATATAAAGCCAACAATTTTATTTCATCTTTATGTTTGAGACTCTGGCACTTGGGATAGACTAATTTTAACTCTTCATTACATCATTCATCAATCATTTCTCAAATATAGCCCTTTTGTTATTTGGTCATTGTTTACTTTCTTTTTTTTTTAATTTTTTATTAATTACACTTTATTCATTTTGTATCCCCTCATAAGCCCCTCCCTCCTCCCCTGCCGATCCCACCCTCCCTCCCCTTTCTGCATGCATGCCACTCCCCAAGTCCACTGATAGGGGAGGTTCTTCTCTCCATTCTGATCTTAGTCTATCAGTTCTCATCAAGTGGCTGCATTGTCCTCTACCGTGGCCTGGTAAGGCTGCTCCCCCCTCAGGAGGAGGTGATCAAGGAGCAGGCCAATCAGATTATGTCAGAGGCAGTCCCTCTTCCCATTACTATGTAACCCACTTGGACACTGAACTGCCATGGGCTACACCTGTGCAAGGGTTCCAGGTCATCTCCACGAATAGTCCTTGGTTGGAGTATGAGTCTCTGGGAAGTTCCCTGTGTTCAAATTATCTTGTTCTGTTGCTCTCCTTGTGGAGTTCCTGTCCCCTCCAGCTCTTACTATTTCCCACTTCTTACATAAAATTCCATTCACTCTGCCCATCAGTTGGCCATCAGGCTCAGCATCTGCTTTGACAGTCTATACTGCAGAAGCTTTCAGAGGCCCTCTGTGGCAGGTTTCAAGGTTGTCTCCTGTTTTCTTCTGGCTTTCAGAGGCCCTCTGTAGCAGGATCCAAGGTTGTTTCCTATTTTCTTTTTCTTCTGATGTCCATCCTCTTTGCCTTTCAGGATGGGGATTGAACATTTTAGTTAGGGTCCTCTCTTTTGCTTAGTTTGTTTAGATGTACAGATTTTAGTGGGTTTATTCTATGTTGTATGTTTATATGAGTGAGTATATACCATGCGTGTCTTTTTGCTTCTGGGACAACTCACTCAGGATGATCCTTTCCAGGTCCCACCATTTACCTGCAAATTTCATGATTTCCTTATTTTTCATTGCTGAGTAATACTCCATTGTATAGATGTACCACAGTTTCTGCATCCATTCTTCAGTTGAGGGGCATCTGGGTTGTTTCCAGCTTCTGGCTATTACAAAGAAAGCTGCTACAAACATGGTTGAGCAAATGTCCTTTTTGTGTACTTGCGCCTCTTTTGGGTATATGCCTAGGAATAGCGCTTCCTCAAGATCCAGCCATACCACTCCTAGGCATATACCCAAAAG
>NW_026591872.1:4315665-4319406 GCF_907164565.1 Psammomys obesus | reverse complement strand
GTGCTGAGTAATACTCCATTGTATAGATGTACCACAGTTTCTGCATCCATTCTTCAGTTGAGGGGCATCTGGGTTGTTTCCAGCTTCTGGCTATTACAAAGAAAGCTGCTACAAACATGGTTGAGCAAATGTCCTTTTTGTGTACTTGCGCCTCTTTTGGGTATATGCCTAGGAGTGGTATGGCTGGATCTTGAGGAAGCGCTATTCCTAGTTGTCTGAGAAAGCGCCAGATTGATTTCCAGAGTGGTTGTACCAGTTTACATTCCCACCAGCAGTGGAGGAGGGTTCCCCTTTCTCCACAACGTCTCCAGCATGTGTTGTCCCTTGAGTTTTGGATCTTGGCCATTCTGATGGGTGTAAGGTGAAATCTCAGGGTTGTTTTGATTTGCATTTCCCTAATGGCTAATGAGGTTGAGCATTTCTTTAAGTACTTCTCTGCCATTCGATATTCCTCTACAGAGAATTCTCTCTTTAGCTCTGTTCCCCATTTTTTAAGTGGATTACTTGGTTTATTGCTTTTCAGCTTGTTTAGTTCTTTGTATATATTGGATATGAGTCCTCTGTCAGATAAAGGTGTTGGTGATGATTTTTTCCCAATCTGTAGGCAGTCGCTTTGTTTTGATGATGGTGTCCTTTGCTTTACAGAAGCTTTTCAATTTCATGAGGTCCCATTTATTGATTGTTGCTCTTAGAGCCTGTGCTGTTGGTGTTCTGTTCAGGAAGTTTTCTCCTGTACCAATGAGTTCTAGGGTATTCCCCACTTTTTTTTCTAGCTGATTTAATGTGTCTGGTTTTATGTTGAGGTCCTTGATCCACTTGGAGTTCAGTTTTGTGCAGGGTGATAAGTATGGATCTATCTTCATTTTTCTACATGTAGACATCCAGTTGGACCAGCACCATTTGTTAAAGATGCTATCTTTTTTCCATTGTATGGTTTTGGCATCTTTGTCAAAAATCAGGTGTCTGTAAGTGTGTGGGTTTATTTCTGGGTCTTCTGTTCGATTCCATTGATTCACCATTCTGTTTCTATGCCAGTACCATGCAGTTTTTATAAGTGTTGCTCTATAGTACAGCTTGAGATCAGGGATGGAGATACCTCCAGAATATCTTTTATTGTGGAGTGTTGTTTTAGCAATTCTCGGTTTCTTGTTATTCCATACGAAATTGAGAATTTTTCTTTCCAGGTCTGTAAAGATTGTGTTGGCAATTTGATGGGAATTGCATTAAATCTGTAGATTGCTTTTGGTATGATGGCCATTTTTACTATATTAATCCTGCCAAGCTATGGGCATGGGAGATCTCTCCATCTTTTCATATCTTCCTCTAATTCTTTCTTCAGAGACTTGAAATTTTTTCCTTACAAGTCTTTGACTTGCTTGGTTTGGGTTACACCAAGGTACTTTATGTCATTTGTGGCTATTGTGAAGGGTGTTGTTTCTCTAATTTCTTTCTCAGCCCTTTTGTCTTTTGTATACAGGAGTGCTACTGATTTTTTTTTTAGTTAATTTTGTATCTGGCCACTTTGCTGAAGGTGTTTATCAGCTGTAGGAGTTCCCTGGTAGAGTTTTTGGGGTCACTCATGTATACTATTCATATCATCTGCAAATAATGATAATTTGACTTCTTCCTTTCCAATCTGTATCCCCTTGATCTCCTTCAACTGTCTCATTGCTCTAGCAAGGACTTCTAGCATTATGTTGAAGAGATATGGAGAGAGTGGGCAGCCTTGTCTTCTCCCTGATTTCAGTGGGATTGCTTTAAGTTTCTCTCTGTTCAGTTTGATGTTGGCTATAGGCTTGCTGTATATCGCCTTTACTATGTTTAGATATGTGCCTTGTATCCTTGATCTCTCCAATACTTTAAACATGAATGGATGTTGGATTTTGTCAAATGCTTTTTCAGCATTTAGGGAGATTATCATGTGTTTTTTTTTTTCTTTCAGTTTGTTAATGTGGTGGATCCCATTGATGGATTTCCGTATATTGAACCACCCCTGCATACTGCATACCTGGGATGAAGCCTACTTGGTCATAGTGGATAATATCTTTGATGTGTTCTTGGATTCACTTTGCAAGTATTTTGTTAAGTATTTTTGCATCAATGTTCATAAGGGAGATTGGCCTGAAATTCTCTTTCTTTGTTGAGTCTTTGTGAGGTTTAGGTACCAAGGTGATTGTGGCTTCATAGAATGAGTTTGGTAATGTTCCTTCTGTTTCTATTTTGTGGAATAGTTTGAAGAGAATTGGAGTTAGCTCTTCTTTGAAGGTCTGGTAGAATTCTGCGCTGAAGCCATCTGGTCCTGGGCTTTTTTTGGATGGGAGACTTTTGATGACTGCTTCTATTTCTTTGGGGGATATAGGACTATTTATTTGATTTACCTGGTCCTGATTCAGCTTTGGTGAGTCAAATCGATCAAGAAAATTGTCCATTTCATTTAGATTTTCAATTTTTGTTGAGTAGACTTTGAAGTAAGTCCTAATGATTGTTTGGATTTCCTCAGTGTCTGTAGTTATGTCCCCCTTTTCATTTCTGATTTTGTTGATTTGGGTGGTGTCTCTCTGCCTTTTTGTTAGCTTGGCTAAGGGTTTGTCGATCTTGTTGATTTTCTCAAAGAACCAGCTCTTGGTTTCATTGATTCTTTGAATTGTTTTATTTGTTCCTAATTGATTGATTTCAGCCCTGAGTTTTATTATGTCCAGCCGTCTACTCCATTTTGATGTGTCTGCTTCTTCTTTTTCTAGGGTTTTTAAGTGGGCCCATTAAGTTGCTTGTATGAGCTGTCTCTAATTTCCTCTTGAAGGCACTTAGTGCTATGAACTTTCCTTTTAGCACTGCTTTCATTGTGTCCCACAAGTTAGGGTATGTTGTGTCTTCATTTTCATTGAGTTCTAGAAAGGCTTTAATTTCTTTCTTTATTTTTTTCCCTGACCCAGCTGTCATTTAGTAACAAGTTGTTCAGTTTCCATGTGTGCGTAGGCTTTTTGCTATTTCTGTTGTTGTTGAAGTCCAGCTTTATTCCATGGTGATCAGACAGGATAGAAGGGATTATTTCAGTCTTCTTGTATCTGTTGAGGCTTGCTTTGTGACCAACTATATGGTCTATTTTGGAGAAGGTTCCATGAGGTGCTGAGAAGAAGGTAAATTCTTTTGTGTTTGGGTGTAAAGTTCTGTAAATGGCTGTGAGGTCCATTTGATTCATGACCTCTGTCAGAGTTATTGTTTCTTTGTTTAATTTCTGTTTTGTTGACCTGTCCTTTGTTGAGAGTTGGGTGTTGAAGTCTCCCACTATTCATGTGTGGGGATCTATATGTGGTTTAAATTTTATCAATGTTTCTTTTACAAATGTGGGTGCTCTTGTATTTGGGGCATAGATGTTCAGGATTGTGATGTCTTCCTGGTGGAATTTTCCCTTGATGAGTATGAAGTGTCCTTCCCCATCTCTTTTTATTAATTTTGGTTGAAAGTCTATTTTATCAGATATTAGAATGGCTACTCCTGACAGGTTCTTGGGTCCATTTGCTTGGAAAGTCGTCTTCCAACCCTTTAACCTCAGGTAATGTCTATCTTTGTGCGTTAGGTGTGTTTCTTGTATGCAACAGATTGCTGGGTTTTGTTTACGTATCTATTCTGTTAATCTGTGTCTTTTTACTGGAGAGTTGAGTCCATTGATGTTGAGAGAGATTAATGACCAGTGGCTGTTAGATCCTTTGATTTTGATGTTGGCTGTGGTCATAAGGTTGT
>NW_026591872.1:4314915-4315265 GCF_907164565.1 Psammomys obesus | reverse complement strand
TCCCCTTTCTCCACAACGTCTCCAGCATGTGTTGTCCCTTGAGTTTTGGATCTTGGCCATTCTGATGGGTGTAAGGTGAAATCTCAGGGTTGTTTTGATTTGCATTTCCCTAATGGCTAATGAGGTTGAGCATTTCTTTAAGTACTTCTCTGCCATTCGATATTCCTCTACAGAGAATTCTCTCTTTAGCTCTGTTCCCCATTTTTTAAGTGGATTACTTGGTTTATTGCTTTTCAGCTTGTTTAGTTCTTTGTATATATTGGATATGAGTCCTCTGTCAGATAAAGGTGTTGGTGATGATTTTTTCCCAATCTGTAGGCAGTCGCTTTGTTTTGATGATGGTGTCCTTT
>NW_026591872.1:4311833-4314815 GCF_907164565.1 Psammomys obesus | reverse complement strand
ACTTTTTTTTCTAGCTGATTTAATGTGTCTGGTTTTATGTTGAGGTCCTTGATCCACTTGGAGTTCAGTTTTGTGCAGGGTGATAAGTATGGATCTATCTTCATTTTTCTACATGTAGACATCCAGTTGGACCAGCACCATTTGTTAAAGATGCTATCTTTTTTCCATTGTATGGTTTTGGCATCTTTGTCAAAAATCAGGTGTCTGTAAGTGTGTGGGTTTATTTCTGGGTCTTCTGTTCGATTCCATTGATTCACCATTCTGTTTCTATGCCAGTACCATGCAGTTTTTATAAGTGTTGCTCTATAGTACAGCTTGAGATCAGGGATGGAGATACCTCCAGAATATCTTTTATTGTGGAGTGTTGTTTTAGCAATTCTCGGTTTCTTGTTATTCCATACGAAATTGAGAATTTTTCTTTCCAGGTCTGTAAAGATTGTGTTGGCAATTTGATGGGAATTGCATTAAATCTGTAGATTGCTTTTGGTATGATGGCCATTTTTACTATATTAATCCTGCCAAGCTATGGGCATGGGAGATCTCTCCATCTTTTCATATCTTCCTCTAATTCTTTCTTCAGAGACTTGAAATTTTTTCCTTACAAGTCTTTGACTTGCTTGGTTTGGGTTACACCAAGGTACTTTATGTCATTTGTGGCTATTGTGAAGGGTGTTGTTTCTCTAATTTCTTTCTCAGCCCTTTTGTCTTTTGTATACAGGAGTGCTACTGATTTTTTTTTTTAGTTAATTTTGTATCTGGCCACTTTGCTGAAGGTGTTTATCAGCTGTAGGAGTTCCCTGGTAGAGTTTTTGGGGTCACTCATGTATACTATTCATATCATCTGCAAATAATGATAATTTGACTTCTTCCTTTCCAATCTGTATCCCCTTGATCTCCTTCAACTGTCTCATTGCTCTAGCAAGGACTTCTAGCATTATGTTGAAGAGATATGGAGAGAGTGGGCAGCCTTGTCTTCTCCCTGATTTCAGTGGGATTGCTTTAAGTTTCTCTCTGTTCAGTTTGATGTTGGCTATAGGCTTGCTGTATATCGCCTTTACTATGTTTAGATATGTGCCTTGTATCCTTGATCTCTCCAATACTTTAAACATGAATGGATGTTGGATTTTGTCAAATGCTTTTTCAGCATTTAGGGAGATTATCATGTGTTTTTTTTTTCTTTCAGTTTGTTAATGTGGTGGATCCCATTGATGGATTTCCGTATATTGAACCACCCCTGCATACTGCATACCTGGGATGAAGCCTACTTGGTCATAGTGGATAATATCTTTGATGTGTTCTTGGATCCGGTTTGCAAGTATTTTGTTAAGTATTTTTGCATCAATGTTCATAAGGGAGATTGGCCTGAAATTCTCTTTCTTTGTTGAGTCTTTGTGAGGTTTAGGTACCAAGGTGATTGTGGCTTCATAGAATGAGTTTGGTAATGTTCCTTCTGTTTCTATTTTGTGGAATCGTTTGAAGAGAATTGGAGTTAGCTCTTCTTTGAAGGTCTGGTAGAATTCTGTGCTGAAGCCATCTGGTCCTGGGCTTTTTTTGGATGGGAGACTTTTGATGACTGCTTCTATTTCTTTGGGGGATATAGGACTATTTATTTGATTTACCTGGTCCTGATTCAGCTTTGGTGAGTCAAATCGATCAAGAAAATTGTCCATTTCATTTAGATTTTCAATTTTTGTTGAGTAGACTTTGAAGTAAGTCCTAATGATTGTTTGGATTTCCTCAGTGTCTGTAGTTATGTCCCCCTTTTCATTTCTGATTTTGTTGATTTGGGTGGTGTCTCTCTGCCTTTTTGTTAGCTTGGCTAAGGGTTTGTCGATCTTGTTGATTTTCTCAAAGAACCAGCTCTTGGTTTCATTGATTCTTTGAATTGTTTTATTTGTTCCTAATTGATTGATTTCAGCCCTGAGTTTTATTATGTCCAGCCGTCTACTCCATTTTGATGTGTCTGCTTCTTCTTTTTCTAGGGTTTTTAAGTGGGCCCATTAAGTTGCTTGTATGAGCTGTCTCTAATTTCCTCTTGAAGGCACTTAGTGCTATGAACTTTCCTTTTAGCACTGCTTTCATTGTGTCCCACAAGTTAGGGTATGTTGTGTCTTCATTTTCATTGAGTTCTAGAAAGGCTTTAATTTCTTTCTTTATTTTTTTCCCTGACCCAGCTGTCATTTAGTAACAAGTTGTTCAGTTTCCATGTGTGCGTAGGCTTTTTGCTATTTCTGTTGTTGTTGAAGTCCAGCTTTATTCCATGGTGATCAGACAGGATAGAAGGGATTATTTCAGTCTTCTTGTATCTGTTGAGGCTTGCTTTGTGACCAACTATATGGTCTATTTTGGAGAAGGTTCCATGAGGTGCTGAGAAGAAGGTAAATTCTTTTGTGTTTGGGTGTAAAGTTCTGTAAATGGCTGTGAGGTCCATTTGATTCATGACCTCTGTCAGAGTTATTGTTTCTTTGTTTAATTTCTGTTTTGTTGACCTGTCCTTTGTTGAGAGTTGGGTGTTGAAGTCTCCCACTATTCATGTGTGGGGATCTATATGTGGTTTAAATTTTATCAATGTTTCTTTTACAAATGTGGGTGCTCTTGTATTTGGGGCATAGATGTTCAGGATTGTGATGTCTTCCTGGTGGAATTTTCCCTTGATGAGTATGAAGTGTCCTTCCCCATCTCTTTTTATTAATTTTGGTTGAAAGTCTATTTTATCAGATATTAGAATGGCTACTCCTGACAGGTTCTTGGGTCCATTTGCTTGGAAAGTCGTCTTCCAACCCTTTAACCTCAGGTAATGTCTATCTTTGTGCGTTAGGTGTGTTTCTTGTATGCAACAGATTGCTGGGTTTTGTTTACGTATCTATTCTGTTAATCTGTGTCTTTTTACTGGAGAGTTGAGTCCATTGATGTTGAGAGAGATTAATGACCAGTGGCTGTTAGATCCTTTGATTTTGATGTTGGCTGTGGTCATAAGGTTGT
>NW_026591872.1:4246117-4311733 GCF_907164565.1 Psammomys obesus | reverse complement strand
TTTTTTTTTTTTTTTTTTTTTTTTTTTTTTTACTGTAGTAAGGTTAATTATTTCCTGTGTTTTCTTGACAGTAGCTAATTTTCTTGGGTTGTATTTTCCCTTCCAGTGTCTTCTGTAATGCTGGATTTGTGTGTAGGTATTGTTGAAATTTGTTTTTTTCATTGAATATCATGTTTTCTCCGTCTATGAGGACTGAGAGTTTTGCAGGGTATAGTAACCTGGGTTGACATCTGTGTTCTCTTAGGGTCTGCATGATATCTGTCCAGGCCCTTCTGGCTTTCATAGTTTCTGTTGAAAAGTCAGGTGTGATTCTAATGGGTTTGCCGTTATATGTTACTTGGCCTTTTTCCCTTGCAGCTTTTAGTATTTTTTCTTTGTTCTGTATACTTACTGTTTAGATTATTATGTGGCAGGAGGATTTTCTTTTCTGGTCAAATTTGTTGGGTGTTTTGTAGGCCTCATGTATCCTTATTGGCTTCTCCTTTAACTTGGGGAAATTTTCTTCAATGATTTTGTTGAAAATATTTTCTAGGCCTTGGAGAAGGGAGTCTTCTTTTTCCTCTATTCCTATTATTCTTAGGTTTTGTTTTTTCATATTGTCTTGGATTTCTTGGACGGTCTGTGTCAGGAATTTTTTGGATTTAACATTTTCTTTGACAGATACATCAATTTCTTCCATTGTATCTTCTACACCTGAGATTCTTTCTTCCATTCTTGTATTCTGTTGGTTATGCTTACCTCTGTAGTTCCTGTTTTCTTCCCTAAATTCTTCTTCTCCATTATTTCCTCCATTTGTGTTTTCTTTAATTTTTCTAGTTCTATCTTCAGGTCTTGAGTTGTTTTGTTTACTTCCTTCACCTGTCTGATTGTATTTTCCTCTTTTTCTTTTAGTTCCTTCAACTCTGTCTCTTTTATTTCTTTCAGTGATTTAATTATTTCTTCTCTGAAGGCCACAAGCTGTTTAGCTGCATCTTCTCGTATTTCTTCAAGGATGGCCATAATCTGCTTGTCTTTATCTTCCTCCATTTCTTTACGGATAGCCATGATCTGTTTGGTTTTATCTTCCTCTAATTCTTTACATATTTTATTTGTTTCCTCTATTATCCTCTTCATCAGCATAGATGTAAAGTCATCTTCTTGATTTTATATTATGCTGGGTAGTCCAGGGCTGCCTGCCCCTGGATGGCTGGGTTCTGGAGATGCCATATTGCTCTGTCTTTTGTTGGTTGAGCTTTTACGCTGACCTCTACCCATTGGGCTGATTTAGGTGTTGGCTGTTATTTTCTGTGCTTCCTGGAATCCTGAGGTAGGGAGTATCCCCTTGGTGGGAAGATGATTTTTCCTGAAGGAGTCCGTCTCTGCTTTTTGGTTATGATCACTGTAGGGCCAGTGTTTCTCATGAGTTGCCACTGCTCACCTCAGGTTTACAGCCCTGAGTAGTAGCTGTGGTCTATGTTAGGCAGGGGGGGATCTCACTCTTACCCATAGAATTTCTCAAGACTGCTGCCCCACTGCTGGGTTTCTTGTTATAAATTTAGTGTGCTGCTGCTCACTAAATTTCCATGTACAGTCCTCTTGACAAACCTGCTGATTCCCGAGCTGTGGGGTTTTCTCCCAACAGGGAAACTCAGTCTGTTATCCTGAGGCGCACAGTTCTGTCCGGGAAAGTGAGAGGTGCATTCAGCAAGTCTCTGGGCCAGAGACTGATTGCTCCGCTCTGGACCTTGAGAATGTGCACCTAGGTTGAGTTGGCGCCTGGGGGCACTGCTCTGGTCTGGAGGCTGGGTGCCTCACTCTGGACCAGAAGCTGTGTGTCCCTGTCTGGGATGGCGGCTGCAGGCACTGCTCTGGTCCAGACGCTGTGGGTGCAGCCCTCTTTAAGGACCAGGGATTCCCACAGTTTTGACAGTCTAGCTAGGGATAACTGGTTGATCCTTGGCACAGTATCTGAGGGCTGCTGTAATGGCTCTCTGGCTTTTGTAGGTCTGAGGATGCAGCTGTGTGTCCCAGTGCCCTAGGGGAACTCAATAATGGTGGCAGAGCACAGCGCTTCTGCCTGCACTAGAGTCTGTGTGAGTCCAGGAAGTGTTTTGGTGCTGGGTGTCCTAAGCGTTAGAGCTGATGACCCCCTCCACTGGGGGTTTCCTCCTGCCAGAGACACGCAGTCTTTGCTTTGGGGACCGCTGTTCTGTCTGCGGTGGCGAGTAGAACCCACAGGCACAGATGCCCGCTTGTGGCTCCGCCTTTCTGGCCGTTCGGAGCCTTGGTGGCTCCCTAGACTGGGTGATTTTCCCTAGACCATTTCGGGGTGGGGGTGTCGGCTGAGTGCTCTGAGATCAGAGCCGTTTCCCTCCCTGTGGGTTTGCACCTGCCAGTGAAACGCAGTCTCTGGTGCCTGGTGCCCTGGTGCCCACAGTTCTATCTGAGGCGGTGAATCAGGCGTGCAGGCAGGGCTCCATGCAGGCGCCTGGGTCCCGGCTCTGGGTCCCGGCTCTGGGTCCGGGCTGGCTCTTGGGGCACCCGCGGAAACCTAGTCTTTTCCAGGGGATGTCTGGGTAACCTGAGGTTGGTCCCAATTGTTTTCTTCTCCGTGGGGTTATCTCTCGACTGAGAAATCCAGTCTATGGTGTTGTGGGCCCACAGTTCAGTCTGGGACCGTGACCAGATCGTGCTGGTGTGTAGCTCTGGGCTGGCGACCAAGCGCCTGGTGTAACCGGGATCTCTTCCACGGTTTAGCTGGGTGAGTTAAAGCTGATTGAATCCCCCACCGTGGGTTATCCTCTCACCTGTGAAACACAACCACTTGTGTTTTAAGCCGCGAGTTCTGATTGCTGGTCGCTGTGCCAATCCTGCTGTGCTGCTCCTCAGAATCGAGAAAATCTTGCTAGAGAAAATGGGGAGGTGCTGGAGAGATGGTTCAATGGTTAAGAGTACTGGCTGCTCTTCCAGAGAACGTAGGCTTCTTTCCCAACACTCACATGGTAGCTCAAAATCCTCTGTGGTTTCAGTTCCAGAGTATCTAATGCTCTCTTCTGGTCTCCATAGGCACAAGACATGCACGTGGTGCACATTCATACATACAGGCAAAATACTCAAAACATTAATAAGTAAATACAATTTAAAAATATGTTTCAGATTTTTGGATCTTTAAAAGTTGATGGTCTACATAGTTAATAGATATGAATTTAAAGTTTACTTTAAAATATATAGGCTCCTGTACCTCCTCTTTCTGGATTCAGCCACATCTTGTGCAGTGCCAGCTTCCTCCCTGAGATATGAAAGTGAAAGTTAAATTTAGCTGTATTTCGTGCCTAGTTACCAGGGCTTCCTTCAGCTATGGTAAAATAAATATTTTTGCTGTCAATGACCCCTTCATTGACCTCAACTATATGCTCTACATGTTCTGCTATGACTCTACCCACAGCAAGTTCCATGGCACAGTTAAGGCCGAGAACGGGAAACTTGTCATCAATGGGAAGGCCATCTTCATAATTTTAGGCTCAGGATCCTGCCACTATGAAAAGGGGGTGACTCTGGTGCTGAGTATGTTGTGAGGTCTACTAGTGCTTTCACCACCATGGAGAAGGCTGAGCCCCACTTGAAAGGATCATTATTTACATATGATATATAATATACGTTATATATTATATAATAATATCATTATTATGGAGTCAATAGGATCATTATTTCTTCCCCTTCTTCTGATGCCCCCAAATTTGTGATGAGTGTGAACTACAAGAAGTATGACAACTCACTCAACACCATCAATTCCTCCTATACTGTGGATATTTGAATAGGAATGCCCCTCTTAGGCTTATATATTTGAATACTTGGACATTAAGGAGTGGCACTACTTGAGAGGGATTAGGAAGTGTGGCCTTGTTGGAGGAAGTGTGTCATTAAGGGTTGGCTTTGGGTTTTCAAAAGGTGGAGCCAGGTCCAATTTTAGTCCATTTTCTTGCTGCCTACAGATCCTGGTATAGAACTCTCAGGTACAATGCCTGCCTGTGTAACACCATACTTTCTCCCATGAGGAAATGAACTAAAGCTCTGAAATTCTAAGAAAACCCCAATTAAATGCTGCATTTCATAGAAGTTACCATAGTCATGGTATCTCTTTGCAGCAATAGAACATTGATTATGACTCACTCCACCAAATGCTTAGCCCCCCTGGCCAACATCATCCATGACAACTTCAACACCATGAAAAGACTCATAACCATAGTCCATGACATTACTGCTTTCCTGAAGACTGCGGATTCCTTTCTCTGGGAAGCTGTGGCATGATGGTTGTGAGGCTGCTCAGAGGCTGCATTCACTGGTACTGACAAGGCTGTGGGCAAGGTCATCCCAAAAATGAAAAGGAAACTCACTGGCATTGCTTTCTGTGTTCCTGTTCCCAGCATATCCATCATGGATCTGACATGCTGCCTAGAGAAAGCTTCTGAATATGATGACATCAAGAAAATGGTGAAGCATGCATCAAAGGGTCCTATATTAGTCAGAGTTCTCTAGAAGAACAAAATTGATAGAATGAGCTCTCTATCACACACATATATAAATATACATTTGTATGTATATATATACACAAATACACACACACCACACACACACACACACACACACACACACACGGATTTATTTGGGTGCCTTACAGGTTGTCATCCAGCTAGTCCAAAAATGTGGTTCAGCTAGTCTAAAAATGGCTGTCTACCAATGGAAAGTCCAAGAATCCAGTTGTTGTGAAGTTCATGAGGCTAGATGCCTCATCTGGTTTTCATTTTATGCCTCAGTCCTGAAGAAGTAGGCTATAATGCCAAGTGAAGGAATGAATTTATTAGCAAAGGTGAGATCAAATAGGCAAAGAAAGAAAAAAAAAGCTTCCTTTTTTCATGTCCTGTATATAGACTGCTACTAGAGTGTGTGTCCCAGATTAAAGCTTGATCTTCCCACTTCAAAAGATCTGGATTAAAACTGGGTCTTCCCACTTTAAATGACTTAACTACAAAAAAAAAAATCCCTCACAAGTGTTCCCAGCTGCTTGGATTTTAGTTCATTCTAGGTGTCATCAAGTTGACAACCAAGAATATTCATAATATTTGAAGGCTTCCTGAGCTATACTGAAGACCATATTGTCTGTTTGATCTTTGATGCTGGGGTTGGCATTGCTCTCAATGACATCTGTGTAAAGCTCTTTTCCTGGGAAGATAATGAATACAACTATAGCAAAAGGGTTGTGAGCTCTATGGCCTCCAATGCCTCCAAGGAATAAGAAACCCTGGGCCATATACCGCAAAAAGGGCACATGAGTAAGAGTGAGGCACACACATGTTGAGAGGCCCCAGTCCTTACTTCACCCAAAACTGAACAATTTTACACAGTTTCTATCCCAGACTTCCAGGAGAAGATGAGGGGCTTAGGGAGTCCTCTCTTGAATACCATCAATAAAGTTCACTTCAGCTGCATATGTACATAATATAGATTTCATAATTTCATACATACATAAACAATCCACTTTGATCATATTTTCCCCATTATCCTTTCTCATAGAATCACTTCTTCCCAACAAAAGAAGTTTTTTGAATTACATGGATTTGGATGTAATTCTGTCATTTACTAGGTGGAAATATCACTTAATCCCTTTGAGGCTTAGATTCCTTGTTTGCATGAAGGGCATAATAGTGGTACCTACTTTAGATTAATTCATCGAACAAACATTTAGCATGTCAGTCATGTCTTAAGCTCTGTGGCCATAGAAACAAGTAAAACAAGAAAATCCATGTCCTCATTGAGCTCCGCTTATAGTCTCAAGGCTATGAGAGGCTCAGATAAGACGATAGATCTGTATTGTATTTTCTTTCTTCCTTTTCTAAAATATAGATTTCTTGTTTTATCTTACATGTATGCATGTTTTGCTTGCATGTATGCATGTGCATCACATATCTAAAGTACTCCCAGAAGCCAGAGGAAGGCACTGGGTCCTCTGGAACTGGAGTTACAAGACAGTTGTGAGCTGCCATGTGGATGCTGGGAATTGAAGTTTCATCCTCTATGTGAGCAACAAGTGCTCTTTTTTTATTAATTACACTTTATTCATTTTGTATCCCCCCATAAGCCCCTCCCTCCTCCCCTGCCGATTCCACCTTCCCTCCCCTTTCTGCATGCATGCCACTCCCCAAGTCCACTGATAGGGGAGGTTCTCCTCTTCTTTCTGATCTTAGTCTATCAGTTCTCATCAAAAGTGGCTGCATTGTCCTCTACTGTGGCCTGGTAAGGCTGCTCCCCCCTCAGGGGGAGGTGATCAAAGAGCAGGCCAGTCAGATTATGTCAGAGGCAGTCCCTCTTCCCATTACTATGTAACCCACTTGGACACTGAACTGCCATGGGCTACATCTGTGCAGGGGTTCTAGGTTATCTCCATGAATAGTCCTTGGTTGGAGTATGAGTCTCTGGGAAGTTCCCTGTGTTCAAATTATCTGCAACAAGTGCTCTTAACCACAGATAATAATTGCCTTCCCTCTGCTAGTAGTCAATACATTCAGAAGGGTGTGGGGTGTGGATTCATGAGTCATTCCTGATCCATAGTTGATTGATGATAGGCCTAGTCTTGTGTAGGTTCAGTAGCTCATAATTTTTGAACTGGAAAATTCAAATAACATAGCACTGGCTCTGGTGAGAAATACCCTGCATAGCATTATGGTAGATGGTATTGTGAGAACATGTCCCATGCTTAACCAGGAAGCTTGAGGACATGGAGAGTGACCAGACTTGTAACCGCTCCATAGGCTTATCTGTTAAAGTTCACACTGATTCTCAGTATCACCACTGGGGACAAAGCTTGTAAGACAGGAATTCTTGGAGGAACACTCAAGCTGTATTCAAACCATTGCATATGAATACAAAATTTGAATCTGACATAATTTTCATACAATTACTATGGCCAGAGGTTACACAAGAATAGGTCAACTGTAGAGCATAGTTTTATAAGCTCTGGATAAGTATTTCACAGCAGATGGGAGAAATCATACTGCACTACATTTATTCTCAGACATTGTTTTATTTGATATTGAGAACAATTTATGACTCAGATATTCTTATCATCGCTGTTTTAGGGTTGAGAAAGTCAAGACTCAATGATATCTATAAAGTAGTGGCTTTTAACCTTGGTTGCAAGTTGGAATCACCACAGGGTATTTTTTTAAAAGAACACTGTGCTGCATTCAGAGAAGTTCTAACTTAATTGGTTTAGAACCATAGTTCTTAATACTGAATGGCTTTGTTTACCTTCCCCTAGGGAGCTATTTGGCAATGTCAAGAGATATTTGTGGTTGTACTGATGTAACATTAGCACATAGTGGGTGGGTAGCATCCAGCTGTGCTTCTAAACAGCCAGAAACCACAGGAAAACCTTGTCACAACAAAGACTTATCTAGCCTTAAAGATTATCAGTGCTTGAGTTAAGAAGTCCACATGTGCCAAAGGGAATGGAATACACCAAGGAAACTGCCTTCCAGACACAGAAGGACTGATTCTCTAAGTGCAGGTTGATAGGATCTCAGTGCTGAGAGGGGAAGTGGACACAGTTTCCCACCCATAACCCAGAAGCAATACCCTATTGACAACCTCTCAAAGAGGCAAAGTAAGTTTTCTTCAATAACATATACTGAGCACACAAACCACACTCAGTGTAGGCCTCATGCTCAGAAGTGGATAACCAATTCAAAATTAACTCAGTGGTATTTTTGGAGTTTGTTTCATAATGCTTTGTTTGGCCATTTTTCTTAATGTTACTGGCTTTTGGTTATATATTACAGTTTCCAGTTTTGTGTTTTATGGTGTACATACATGTGTGTATGTGCATGTGTGTATGTGTTCATGTGTGTATGTGTTCATGTGTGTATGTGTTCCTTGTGTTTTTTTTTGTTCTGTTTGTTTTGTTCTGGTTTGTTGTTTGTTTACCTGTGTCTGTGTTTGAGGGGGGGCATAGAGTTGGATGGCTGCAGAGGTGGGGAGGATTTGTGAGGAGATAAGGGAGAAGAAACCATGATCAGTATAAATTGTATGAAAAGATTTTACTTAAAAATTGCAGATGTAAGGGTGGGGCCCTGACATTGACTGATAGAAAAGGCTCTCCCAGTGAATTCCCATGTGAATTCCCACTTGATAGTTTTCTGGATGAGTCAGCAAGACCTAGTACATGAGAACTAGCAGAGCTTTCTGAGAGTTAGGTGAGTCAATTCAGGATTGCACAGAAAACATTTTAGAGATTTGGGGTCAGAAGCAAGTGTAGGTGCTGGCAAGACAGGAAGAGCCATACACACTAACCACACACACACTAGATTGTGAACCGTTGCCAATCAAAATAAAACAAATGCAAAAATACACCAGGATGGTGTAAAAATATCTTAAGACTCAGCTTAGGACCAGGTGTGGTGGTGCGTTCTTGTAATCCCAGAACTTGAGAGATTCAGTCGTCAGGACTTTCAGTATGAAGTTCAACTAGGATATGTAGTAAAACAGACATAGAGGAGGTGGCAGGGAAAGAAAAGAGAAGAGAGGAGAAGAAAGGCAAGGAAGAGAGAGAGGGAAGAAGGAAGGAATGTGAACATCAGTGGCTGGAACCAAGCACTGGATGATTTATCTTAATGACTTTGTTTATTCTGTGAGGTTTGGAATACCTGCCAAGGTTACTTGGCAGGATAATGGAGACTACAGTGAAGACATCTATAGTCATCTCAGTGAAAATTGTATGGTTCATATCAACAGACAAGTGTGAATTTTCAAGAAAAGACAATTGCAGCTTTTCATTGGCAAGTTTTTTTTTTCAAGCTGCCAATAAAGATGCTAAATGGACCAGCTTGAGAGCCTTCTTTTGTTTTTTGTTTGTCTACTGTACAAAGTAATACTGAGGATGCAAAAGGTTTTGATAACGCTTTTCTTGGTAGGTGGGGGATTTGAGTAAAGGAACAGCCTTTATGTTTACTTGAGGGGTTCCTGCTCCCAAATACTTGGAAAACTGTTTGAAGGAAGGAAGGCAGGGAGGGAGGGAGGAAGGAAGGAAAGAAGGAAGTCTGAAAGCTCTGAGGAAAGTTGCAGTTTCTGGTGCTTTTCGAAGAAAGTGCATGCATGAAGACCCCAGAGGTGGAACTATGGAGAAAGAAAGTGTCAGAACTGTATGCTGTTTTCTAGTTCAAGATAATGAGACGGGGTTAGGCTAGAGAACATAAGTGGAGGTTAAATAGAACGTGCAGAAAACACTCCAGAGAGATACTGGGAAGATTCATAATGCAAGGATTCCAAATAATGTAATACCAACGTGAAAAAAAAGTGTGGAAATGTATCAAAAGGTTCTTTAACTAACTACAATAAAACTACCTATTGTACTTGTTAAATATACAGATTTTTCAGGTATTTTTGAGGTTGGGGTGTGTGTGTGTGTGTTTGTATGCATGTTTACATGGAGACCAGAGGTTGTATTTGGAGGTTGCCATTGGGTGTCTTTCTTAACTGCTTTCTACCATATTAGTTATTCTTATCTAACACTTGTATTTATGTTTATCTTTTGAGGCAAGTGTATTCTATGTGTATATGAGTGCGTATAGAGGCATAAAGTGGGCATTAAGTCCTCTGAAGCTGGAGTTAGAGTCAATGGTCTAACATGGGTACAGGGAACTGAAGTGGGATACTCTGGAAAAGCAGCAAGTTCTCTTGATCTGCCAAGTGCTCTCTAACTTCTTTATTATTTGACAATTTTATATATACACTAATTTTGGTTACCTGTCCCATTCCACTCTCTCATCTATCCCCCTGCTGAAATACCCTGACTAACAACCCTCCTTATAATTTAATTTTTTCTTTCACTGAATTTAATTATGTTTGTTTGCATGAGCATGAGTGGTTGTGTGTGTATGTGTGTTTATATGTGTGCTTGTGTGTGATCCTCAGTGGTGTAGCCACTGATTTTGCCACATTAGTTTTTGAGACATAATCTCTCACTGAACATGGAAGATACTGATTTGGCTAAAATAGCTGTTCAGCCCAAGGGGTCCTTCAGTTTCCATTCTTCCAGTTCTGGGATTACAGGCCAACACAAAGCATCAACTGTCAATCCAACACACTTGGATAAAGGGAACCTCAATTGAGGAATCGCGTCCATCCAGTTGACCAGTGGGTAGTCTGTTGGGCATTTACTTGACTGCTAATTGATGTAGTAGGGTACAGCCCACTGAAGGTGGTGCTACCCTTAGGAAGGTGAGCCTTTGCTATCCATGAAGGGTAGCTGAGCAAGCCAAAGAAAGCAAGATAGTAAGCAGCATTGCTCCATGGTTTCTACTATAAGCTCTTGCTGAGTTTCTGACTTCAATGATTGAGTATAACTGGTAAGTCAAAAGGATCCTTTCTTACCCGAAGTTGCTTTTGGTTGTGGTGTCCATCACAGCAACAGAAGAGCAAATGAGGACACAGGCAAACTTTGGCTTACCTGGCATTTAATGTGGCTGCTAGGGATTGAACCTCAGGTTATCATGCATGTACCAATAGCACCTTACCAACTGAGACAATGTTCTAGTCCCTACTGAGAATTTCTGAATGAAGCACATGGTAAGACCTCCTCAGAATATGTATATTTAACAGGTTTTGGATGTGGTTCTGATCTATACTGAAGTCTGAGAAATTGGTGTAGGCAGAACACTGGGTATGCCTGGAAGATGATCAACTTGTCAGTGTAATATGAAATACAGACATTCCTTGTCTTAGGAAAGAATGTCTTCCTGAGAAGAGAAAGTTAATAGAAATTTTCAAATTTTTCTTTCATTGTAATTGCAACGCTGGGAATTATAATTTACTAGAAGCCAAAGTTTAAAAATTGTACAGAGAGAATGTTCACATTCGATTAATCTTTAAATATTTTTTGGGGAGGTCTAGTTTCTTATAATCAGTTTTTAATCTACCCTAAACAAACTACAGACATCAAAAATTCATTGTTGGACTTAAAGCATGTGCTGTTAGTATTCTATTCAGGAAGTTTTCTCCTGTGCCTATGAGTTCAAGGCTCTTAACCACTTTTTCTTCTAACAGATTTAGTGTGTCTAGTTTTATGTTGAGGTCTTTGATCCTTGGACTTTACTTTCATGCCCAGTGGTAAGTATGGATCTATTTGCATTTTCTACATGTAGACATACAGTTAGACACCCCCATTTGTTGAAGATGCTATCTTTGTCCCATTGTGTGGTCCTGGCTTCTTTGTAAAAAATCAAGTATCTGGAGGTGTATGGGTTTATTTCTGGGTCTTCGGTTCAATTCTCTTGATCCACAAGTCTGTTTCTATGCTGGTACCATGCAGTTTTTATAATTGTCGCACTATAGTACAGCTTGAGATCAGGAATGGAGATATCTCTAGAAGATCTGTTATTGTACAGGATTGTTTGAGCAATTCTGTTTTTTTAAATATGATACTGAGAATTTTTCTTTCAAGGTCTGTAAAGAATTGTGTTGGTCAAAGAGTTCGCCACTGAGTTCAGGTGGCCTTGCCAGGCCACAGAGGAGGACAATCCAAACAGCCCTGATGAGACCTGATAAGCTAGGGTCAGATGGAAGGGGAGGAGAACCTCCCCTATCAGTGGTCTTGGAGAAAAGAATGAGAGGAGATGAGGGAGGGAGGGTGGGATTGGGAGGCAATGAGTGAGGGGGCTATAGCTGGGATACAAATTGAATAAATTGTAATTAATATAAAAAATAAAAATTTAATTAAAAAAAGAATTGTGTTGGTAATTTGATGAGAATTGCATTGAATCTGTAGATTGCTTTTGGCAAAATGGCCATTTTTGCTATGTTAATCCTACTATTCCATGAGCATTGAAGATCTTTTGCTATAGAATTTCTTTCTTCAGAGACCCGAAGGTTTTTTGTTTTTTGTTTTTTTTTCATACAAGTCTTTCCCTGACTTAGTTAGGATTAGTTAGGATTATACCAAGATATTTTATGTTCTTTGTGGCCATTGTGAAGGGTGTGTTTCCCTGATTTCTTTCTCAGCCCTTTTGTGTTTTGTATATAAGAGGGTTACTTTTTTTGAGTTAATTTTGTATCCATTGAAGTAGGTTATCAGCTATAGGAGTTCCCTAGTAGAATTTTTGTGGTTACTTATGTATACAATCATATCATCTGAGAACAGTGATACTTTGATTTCTTCATTTCCAATTTGTATCCCCTTAATCTCTTTTAGTTGTCTTATTTCTCTAGCTAGGACTTCCAGAACTATACTGAAGTGGTACAGAGAGAGGGCACCCTTGTCTTATCCCCAACTTCAGTGGATTGATTTAAGTATCTCTCTGTTTAATTTCATGTGGGCTTATAGGATTTTCTTTCCAGGTCTGTAAAGAATTGTGTTGGCAATTTGATGGGAATTGCATTAAATCTGTAGATTGCTTTTGGTAAAATGGCCATTTTTACTATGTTAATCCTGCCAAGCCATGAGCATGGGAGATCCTTTCATCTTCTGATATCTTCTTCTAATTCTTTCTTCAGAGACTTGAAATTTTTTCATACAAGTCTTTGACTTGCTTGATTAAGGTTACACCAAGGTACTTTATGTCATTTGTGGCTATTGTGAAGGGTGTTGTTTCCCTGATTTCTTTCTCAGCCCTTTTGTCTTTGGTATACAGGAGTGCTACTGATCTTTTTGAGTTAATTTTGTATCCGGCCACTTTGCTGAAGTTATTTATCAGCTATAAGAGTTCTCTGGTAGAGTTTTTGGGAACACTCACATATAGTATCATGTCATCTGCAAATAGTGATGATTTGACTTCTTCTTTTCCAATCTGTATCCTCTTGATCTCCTTCAACTGTCTTATTGCTCTAGCAAGGACTTCCAGCAGTATGTTGAAGAGATATGGAGAGAGTGGGCAGCCTTGTCTTGTCCTTGATTTCAGTGGGATTGCTTTAAGTTTCTCTCCGTTCAGTTTGATGTTGGCTATAGGCTTGCTGTATATCACTTTTACTATGTTTAGATATATGCTTTTTATCCCTGATCTCTCCAATACTTTAAACATGAATGGATGTTGGATTTTGTCAAATGCTTTTTGAACATCTAGGAATATTATCATGTGTTTTTTTTTTCTTTCAGTTTGTTAATATGGTGGATCCCATTGATGGATTTCCGCATATTGAACCACCCCTGCATACTGCATATCTGGGATGAAGCCTACTTGGTCATAGTGGATAATATCTTTGATGTGTTCTTGTATTCGGTTTGCAAGTATTTTGTTAAGTATTTTTGCATCAATGTTCATAAGGGAGATTGGTCTGAAATTCTCTTTCTTTGTTGAGTCTTTGTGATGTTTAGGTACCAAGGTGACTGTGGCTTCATAGAATGAGTTTGGTAATGTTCCTTCTGTTTCTATTTTGTGGAATAGTTTGAAGAGAATTGGAGTTAGCTCTTCTTTGAAAGTCTGGTAGAATTCTGTGCTGAAACCATCTGGTCCTGGGCTTTTTTTGGATTGGAGACTTTCGATGACTACTTCTATTTCCTTGGGGGATATAGGACTATTTATTTGATTTACCTGGTCCTGATTCAGCTTTGGTATGTCAAATCGATCAAGAAAATTGTCCATTTCATTTAGATTTTCAAATTTTGTGGCATATAGACTTTTGAAGTAAGTCCTAATGATTCCTTGGATTTCCTCAGTGTCTGTAGTTATGTCCCCCTTTTCATTTCTGATTTTGTTGATTTGGGTGGTGTCTCTCTGCTTTTTTGTTAGCTTGGCTAAGGGTTTGTCGATCTTGTTGATTTTCTCAAAGAACCAGCTCTTGGTTTCATTGATTCTTTGAATTGTTTTATTTGTTTCTAATTGATTGATTTCAGCCCTGAGTTTTATTATGTCCAGCCATCTACTCCTTTTTGATGTGTCTACTTCTTCTTTTTCTAGGGTTTTTAAGTGGGCCCATTAAGTTGCTTGAATGAGCTGTCTCAAATTTCTTCTTGAAGGCACTTAGTGCTATGAACTTTCCTCTTAGCACTGCTTTCATTGTGTCCCACAAGTTAGGGTATGTTGTGTCTTCATTTTCATTGAGTTTAAGGAAGACTTTAATTTCTTTCTTTATTTCTTCCCTGACCCAGCTGCCATTTAGTAGCAAGTTGTTCAGTTTCCATGTGTGTGTAGGCTTTTTGCTATTTCTGTTGTTGTTGAAGTCCAGCTTTATTCCATGGTGATCAGACAGGATAGAAGGGATTATTTCAGTCTTCTTGTATCTGTTGAGGCTTGCTTTGTGACCAACTATATGGTCTATTTTGGAGAAGGTTCCATGAGGTGCTGAGAAGAAGGTAAATTCTTTTGTGTTTGGGTGTAAAGTTCTGTAAATGGCTGTGAGGTCCATTTGATTCATGATCTCTGTCAGAGTTATTGTTTCTTTGTTTAATTTCTGTTTTGTTGACCTGTCCTTTGTTGACAGTGGGGTGTTGAAGTCTCCCACTATTCATGTGTGGGGATCTATATGTGGTTTAAATTTTATCAATGTTTCTTTTACAAATGTGGGTGCTCTTGTATTTGGGGCATAGATGTTCAGGATTGTGATGTCTTCCTGGTGGAATTTTCCCTTGATGAGTATGAAGTGTCCTTCCCCATCTCTTTTGATTAATTTTGGTTGAAAGTCTATTTTATCAGATGTTAGAATGGCTACTCCTGCTTGCTTCTTGGGTCCATTTGCTTGGAAAGTTGTCTTCCAACCCTTTACCCTCAGGTAAGGTAATGTCTATATTTGTGTCTTAGGTGTGTTTCTTGTATGCAACAGATTGCTGGGTTTTGTTTACGTATCCATTCTGTTAATCTGTGTCTTTTTACTGGAGAGTTGAGTCCATTGATGTTGAGGACATTAATGACCAGTGGCTGTTAGATCCTTTGATTTTGATGTTGGCTGTGGTCATAAGGTTGTCTGCTTGGTTCTTTTTTGTTTTATTGTAGTGAGGTTAATTATTTCCTTTGTTTTCTTGAGAGTAGCTAATTTTCTTGGGTTGTATTTTCCCTTCCAGTGTCTTCTGTAATGCTGGATTTGTGTGTAGGTATTGTTGAAAAATTTTTTTTTGTCATTGAATATCTTGTTTTCTCTGTCTATGAGGACTGACAGTTTTGTGGGGTATAGTAGCCTGGGCTGACATCTGTGTTCTCTTAGGGTCTGCATGATATCTGTCCAGGCCCTTCTGGCTTTCATAGTCTTTGTTGAAAAGTCAGGTGTGATTCTAATGGGTTTGCCATTATATGTTACTTGGCCTTTTTCCCTTGCAGCTTATAGTACTTTTTCTTGTTCTGTATACTTACTGTTTTGATTGTTATGTGGCGGGAGAATTTTCTTTTCTGGTCAAATTTGTTGGGTGTTCTATAGACCTCTTGTATTCTTATTGGCCTCTCCTTTAACTTGGGGAAATTTTCTTCAATGATTTTGTTGAAAATATTTTCTGGTCCTTGGAGAAGGTAATCTTCTTTTTCCTCTATTCCTATTATTCTTAGGTTTTGTCTTTTCATATTGTCTTGGATTTCTTGGACGGTCTGTGTCAGGAATTTTTTGGATTTAACATTTTCTTTGACAGATACATCAATTTCTTCCATTGTATCTTCTACACCTGAGATTCTTTTTTCCATCTCTTATAGTCTGTTGGTTATGCTTACCTCTGTAGTTCCTGTTTTCTTCCCTAAATTCTTCCTCTCCATTATTTCCTCCATTTGTGTTTTCTTTAATATTTCCAGTTCTATCTTCAGGTCTTGAGTTGTTTTGTTTACTTCCTTCACCTTTCTGATTGTATTTTCCTCTTTTTCTTTTAGTTCCTTCAACTCTGTCTCTTTTATTTCTTTCAGTGATTTAATTATTTCTTCTCTGAAGGCCGCAAACTGTCTGGCTGCATCTTTTTGTATTTCTTCAAGGATGGCCATAATCTGCTTGTCTTTAACTTCCTTTATTTCTTTACGGATAGCCATGATCTGTTTGGTTTTATCTTCCTCTAATTCTTTACGTATTTTATTTGTTTCCTCTATTATCCTCTTCATCAGCATAGATGTAAGCTCATCTTCTTGATTTTCTATTATGTTGGGTAGTCCAGTGCTGCCTGCCCCTGGATGGCTGGGTTCTGGAGATGCCATATTGCTCTGTCTTTTGTTGGTTGAGCTTTTACGCTGACCTCTACCCATTGGGCTGTTTTAGGTGTTGGCTGTTAGTTTCTGTGCTTCCTCGAGTCCTGAGGTAGGGAGAATCCCCTTAGCAGAAGATGAAATTTTCCTGAAGAAGTCCTCCTCTGCTTTTTGGGTATGGTCACTGTATGGCCAGTGTTTCTCAGGAATTGCCACTGCTTACCTCAAGTGTATAGAGCTGAGTAGTAGCTGTTGTCTTTGTTAGTCAGGGGGCCTCTCCTCTCACCCGAAGAAGTTCTCAATACAGCTACCCCTCTGATGGGTTTCTCGTTCTGAATTTAGTGAGCTGCTGTTGTTATTACAGTTTTCCAGGTCCAGCCCTCTTGAAGGACCTGCTGATTCCCTAGCTGTGTGGTTTTCTCCCAACAGGGAAAGTCAGTCTGTTATCCTGGGGCACACAGTTCTGTCCGGGAAAGTGAGAGGAGCGCCCAGCAAGTCTGGGCCAGAGGCTGAGTGCTCCACTCTGGGCCTGGAGAATGTGCGCCTAGGTTGAGTTGTCGCCTGTGGGCGCAGCTCTGGTCCAGAGGCTGTGCACTGCTCTCCAGGCTGGCAACCAAGGGCTCCTCTCTTGTCTGGAGGCTGGGCGACTCAGTCTGGGCCGGAAGCTGTGTGTCCCTGTCTGGGATGGTGGCTGCGGTCACCACTCTAGTCTGGATGCTGTGCACCCCGGTCTGCTATGGTGGCTGGGGGTGCCGCTTTGGTTCAGAAGCTGTGCTCTCCTCTCTAGGCTGGCAACTGAGTGCTCCACTCTGGTCTGGAGGCTGGGCCCCTCACTCTGGGCCGGAAGCTGTGTGTCCCTGTCTGGGATGGCAGCTGCAGGCGCTGCTCTGGTCCGGAAGCTGTGTACCCGGGTCTGGGATGGTGGCTGCGGGCACCGCTCTCGCCCAGAGGCTCTACACTCTGATCTGGGCTGGCAGTGTGTGTCCCCTTCTGGGCCAGAGGCTGTGCACGCCTCTTTGGGCTGGCAACTAGGGCTCTTCTCTGGGTTGGAGGCTTGGCTCCTCACTCTGGGCCAGAGGCTTTGTGTCCCAGTACTGGATGGCGACTGGGGATGCTGTAGGAGGCTGTGTGTGCCGATCTCGGGTGGCAGGTGCGCCCGCCAGTCCCCAGGACCTTTACCAGTTATTGACTGGGTGACCTGAGATCAGTCCCAATTAATTTTCACACCGTAGGCTTTCCTCTCACCTGGCAATCACGAACACTGGTGTTTTAGGTCCCTGGGTTCAGTGTCCTGGTCACTGTGCAAACACTACTCTCCCGTTCCTCAGACACAATGTCCTCCCGGCGCCACCATCTTCATCGTCCCCCCTGTTTAGTCTTCTTGAATTCTCTCTTCTTATGTGTGTTCAAGATCTTCTGGTGTTCTTCCTCTGTCATATCTGATTTTTATTAGTTATGATGGAACCCATAATTTCTCTTCTCCTGTATGAATATATGCAAAACCTCTTCCCTAGCTTAACACATTCTCTGTTCTCCATTTTGGAATTTGGACCTTTATATTCTGCTCTATTTCAGCCGCTCTTTCTAAATTCCACTGTGTCTTAGCAGGTATGCTGCTTTTCTCATTTAAACATTTTAAAATTGATAACTCATTATTTAATCTATTTGGGGAGATGTATTTCCCTTCTGTTTTATGTCCATCTTTTTAAAATTATTGTTCGATATTTTCATAACTGTTTGACCTGTAGGATTATAAGTTATATCTGTAACAGGTTTTATGTCATAATGTCTAAAATATTGCTGCATTCCAAAGGATACACATGCTGATGCTGAAACATCATCAGCCCCAGTTTGCAAGGGCATCTCCAAAATATTCACCATCTCTAGCAAATGTATAAATTTAGGATTATCCTCTCCAGAATTTAAGGCAATAGCTCACTGGAATTTTGAATATGAATCTATGGCATGGTGCATGCATTTCAGTATTCCAAATTCTGTAAAATGGAGCACACCAGCGACTGTATGACCTTGTTTCAAGACAACACTAAACAAGATCTGCATTTCTACTTTAACCAATAGACCTTCATCAAGTAATTGAAACTTAAGAATACATATACAGTATCCACTGTGACCATGGTGGCCTATAGCTGAAGACTTTCTCTCCAGCATCTCAGCTGGCTGCCATTTTGCAATATCTTCAAGCCTCCGGTGGACGTTTCTCATGTGGAACCACCTTTTCTGGTGTTATTGTAAGTACCAGATTCGATTGCTCTGAAGGCTCTCTATTTTGATTTAAAGGTTCCCCCATCCTCTGTTCTATGGCCTTCACCTTTTCATTTATTTTCTCAGTCTCTTCTTTCTCCAAGCCTGTCTTACCCTGATCTCTCCCAAAAGGAATATACAAAATTGAAATTGTCACTGAAAAAAAAAATTGTATGCTAAGAGAAATAAACTAAAAGGATATCCAGAAGCACTGTGTCATTGTGTCTTCCTCCATTATCAAACATAGAATATTATTTTCATAAATCTCAAACCTTTTCCTAAGGGTATTACTTTCCTAGACTCAGCTTCCCTTCTAGACCTTAACAGTTCAGATGCTTGAGGCTTCTTAGTCTGTCTCTGGCTCCTTTTTCCAGGAAGAGGTACTGTTTTCTTCTTCCCTCACTGGATCCTGACCCCTTCTTCACTCTGAGAAGTTAAGGTCCACAAATGTTTGCTCCTCAGACTGGCAAGAACCCCTTCTCCAAGGGATTTTGATTTCTGCCTTGATTAGCAAAGTCTGGCTTTGAGAAGATTCTTTGATAAAGAGCCACTTTTTCCCTCTACCTAAAGAAAATGCCCCTTTCATCTTTGTGTGTAACAATTTTTGTTTTTCTGTAGCTTGCTGGAGGCCTTGCTGCTCAGCAGGGGGTCTGTCTAATCAGGAATGTGTGAGCTCCTAGTTTAGGAACTGCCATTGCTTTGTTTTTAAGGACAGAACTAAAAATAACTACTGCTCTATTGTTTTACTTTCTATATAAGTTCTTGCTAGATTACTGTAAATTCTGCCACACGTTGTTATGCCATTTGTTGTTGTTATTAATATTTATTATTGATTTAACTTTAGTTAAACAGTCGTTATTCCTAAACCAGCTTTATACCCAAATCACCACCCAGAGATAGACTAGGATTTATTTAATTAACTTAAAGCACAATTCTAGGCAATAGTTTCTCCATCCTAAACCTCCAAGCCCACATAGTTTCCTCACCATTCAGATTTCCCACATTATACTTGTTTGTAGTCACGTCTTAGGTCCGGTTCATCTCTCCTAATGGTTCCAAGTCTGCTGCTGCCAATCTCTGTCCTCCAACTCCTCCCACTCGCTTCCTTCTCTTCCCCTCTGGACCAGGATGTCCCACCCTATTCTCTCCATTGCTCAGTATTGGCTGATTGTTTTATTGAAAATACAGAGAACAAATGGTGGCATGTTTACACAAACTTGAGACAGCTGATGCTTACAATAAAATCACATTGCAATGTTCAGATTAAAACCAGATAGTGGGGTAGAGAAATCAGCATTTGAATGAACAAGGGTAAATTGTATAAATTCTGCAAGAACATTTTACCAGCATTTAAATTAAAAAAGAAAATGATGGGGCACTTTTAATGATTTTTCTATTGTGAACTAAAAGAATTAATGACTAACAATAAAGATGTCCCAAAACTAAAAAAATAAAGAAATAAAAAAAATCATTCTTGTACCCACTTCTGCATTTCTTTAACAGTTTTGCTTTTTGCCAAAATGCTTTACGTCAAATTTAAGTTTAGTGTCATCAAAACAAAATGCCTGCCTACAGATTGGGAAAGAATCTTCACTAACCTTTTATCTGACAGAGGACTCATATCGAGTATATACAAAGAACTAAAGAAGCTGAAAAGCAGCAAACCAAGTAATCCAATTAAAAAATGGGGAACAGAGCTAAACAGAGAATTCTCGACAGAGGAATATCGAATGGCAGAGAAACACTTAAAGAAATGCTCATCCTCATTAACCATCAGGGAAATGCAAATCAAAACGACCCTGAGATATCACCTTACACCCATCAGAATGGCCAAAATGAAAAACTGAAGGGACAACACATGCTGGAGAGGTTGTGGAGAAAGGGGAACCCTCCTCCACTGCTGGTGGGAATGTAAACTGGTGCAACCACTCTGGAAATCTATCTGGGGCTTTCTCAGACAATTAGGAATAGTGCTTCCTCAAGACCCAGCTATACCACTGCTAGGTATAGATCCAAAGTTTGCTCAAGTACACAAAAGGGATATTTGCTCAACCATGTTTATAGCAGCTTTATTTGTAATAGCCAGAACCTGAAAACAACCCAGAAGTCCATCAACGGAGGAATGGGTACAGAAATTGTGGTAGTTTTACACAATGGAATACTACTCAGCAATCAAAAAGGAGGAAATCATGAAATTTGCAGGCAAATGGTGGGATCTAGAAAAGATCACCCTGAGTGAAATGTCCCAGAAGGAGAAAGACAAACACGGTATATACTCACTTATATAGACCTATAAGATATGATAAACATAATGAAATCTATACACCTAAAAAAGATAATCAAGAGAGCGGACATGGGGTAAGATTATCAATCCTCGTTTTGAAAGACAGAGGGGATGCACATTGAACATTGACAGGAGTCTACTGATCGCATTTGAAAAACTCTAACTAGCAGTGTTTTCAAAGCAAAGACTCATGACCAAACCTTTGGCAGAGTACAGGGAATCATAAGAAAGAAGGGGAGTTAGTCTGATGAGGAAAGGATAGGAGCTCCACAAGGACCAAATTTATCTGGGCACAGGGTCTTTTCTGAGACTGACATGCAACCAAGGACCATGTATGAATGTAACCTAGAACCTCTGCTCAGATGTAGCCTGTGGTAGCTCAGTAACCAATTGGTCTCCCATAGGGAGGGGAACAAGGACTATTTCTAACAGGAACTCAATGACTGGCTCTTTGGCCTCCCCACCCCCCAAAGGGAGGAGCAGTCCTGTTAGGCCACAGAGGAGAGCTTTGCAGCCAGTCCTGAAGATACCTGATAAAACAGGATTAGATGAATGGGGAGGAGGTCCCCCCTATCAGTGGACTTGGCAAGGGGCACGGCAGAGATGAGGGAGGGAGGGAGGGACTGGGAGGGAATGAGGGATCGGGACACGGCTGGGATACAGAGTTAATAAAATGTAACTGATAAGAAAAAAATTAAATTAAAAAAAAGAACAAAAATAAATATAAAAAAAACAAATTTAAGTTTAGGAAACAATGAATTAGGTTTAATTAATTTTGACAGCCATGATAACATGCTTGTTATGATTATATAAATAAGATTTTTGTGGCTTCCATATCAGTTGTATCTCATGATTAAAACAAAGATTTCACATTGGGGCAGGAATATGCTGATTAGATGAATAACATTAAGAACAAAATTATATTGTGCTGGGTGCATTACAAAGAACAGACTCAGAGTCTAATTACTCAAGTCTCTGATTGCTTTGTAATTCACAGTTTTGATAAACGGTTTAAACATTTAATGAAATTGTGTCAACGAATTGCCACATTGAAAACCTTCCTTTTGGAAATCTGAAGATTCCTTAGATTCTCATTCTTTGCATTTAACAGTGTCTGTATAATTGTTCTTAAAAAAAAAAACTGTCGTTAATCATTTCCACTTGAGTTGATAAGGCCTTTGCTTATTTTCTGGAAGATTTTCATTTTGACTGGATGATAATAGTACATTGCATAATGAAATTACCGCAACTCCAGTAGAAGAGAATGTCTTTATATTGTGAAAATGTCGAGTCTCTATTTAGAAAATCCAGTCAGAGGACAAATGAAATGCCTTCCCAGCTTGTTGCCAAATTATCCACTCACAGGGGCCCATGTCAATTCACAATGTTTTCAATGCAATGGAATCTAGCAGAATATAGAATAGAAAATTTAACATTGTTAGAGCTGGGAGGAATTTGGGAGTTCTCAAACTCAAATGTCTCAAAGCGCCACGTAATTATCACAAATAAGTGACAAGCAATAGATTGCAATCAAGGAGGGATTCTTCCTGGGTTGTTTGGTGTGGAAACATGGGCTTAGTGTTTGAAAGTATTCTGATTTGAAACTGATGCCCAAATGCAGTCTTTATTGAGGAGCCTAGGACTTGCTACCTCCCCTCTTACCACAGATGATTGGACCTTGGATATATGCCTGTCTCTGAGAAATGTTGTCTATGTATACCTGGCAGTTGACTCTTGTGACCAGTCTTGAAAATGAACAGTGACATGTTATTTTCTTAGAAAGTTTCAAGAGAAGAAGGAAATTTGCCTGTTGGTAGTAGGACAGAAAGAAGTAGATACAGAGATGGAGCCAAGTTATGCAACTCACAGTTGATGAAAGGTTGTCTGCTACAACAGAGGTCCCTGGAGTGGTTAGAATTAAGACATCTGAATTCCCAGTGATAGGTAAGGAGTTTTATTTAAACAGCCATCAAAATCTAAGAGAAATATATACAGTGTTTCCAGGAATATGTGTGTAGTGTTAAGTTAATTGGGGATAATCGTTCCTATCTTCTAGCACTGTCCTAAAAAGTACAGATTTGGGAATTACAAGAATAAGAATTACACATAGAAAGAATATTGAAGTTTGAGGGCCATGTTAGGCTATGTAATACTTACAGGTCAGCTTTAGTTACAGAGTGAGACCCTGTCTCAAATAAATCAAGCATGCAAAAACAAACAAACAAACAAACAAACACAAAAACACCAAATAACAAGGAGAACATGTGCAAGTATCTAGGTTATTACCTTACACAAGGAAGTCACTTAGTGCTGCCTCCCTGGCTACTTTCTTAATTGTTCTTTCCCTGCCTTTGTGTTGGTTTCAACCAAGGTTAGGGTGCCAGTGTTTGTGGCTTTAGCTTTTTTTCTTATTAGCTAACTATTATCTGAAGCATCCTTGTCCATACCCATATTTTTCCAGATTTAGTTCTTCAGGGAAATTGATGAAAGATTCTATATCTGATTCTGGCTGCCTTTCCTCTCAGTAAGTAGTATTGGAAACAATTGCTCTAGGTAGCTGAAGTAGAAGTTGATTTAATGAGGGAATTTAATAAGGGAAGTTAAGGCATCATTTTGCTGCCAATCATCCTGTTCTCTGGCTCTTTGCCCTATCATCTATGATGTTTTCTGAACCTTGGAGGGGTTGATATTAGGTCTCAGACTCCACTACGACTTATTCTTTGGACTTTGGCCAGTTATGTATTAACTGCTGCTTGTAAGAAGCTTCTTTGATATAGGCTGGCTATGACATGAATCTCTTATTTAAAAAAGGAGCTTTAGAAAGCAACATAACCCTAAAATATTTTTGAGAAGTTTTGTTCCTTGGTGAGTACGAGTCTGTGTTTGATGGCAGGCTTGGCTTGGGTCCAACCTGTCCATTTTAGCTCTTGTGTGACATTTCCATAAGCAATCGTCAAAGACAATTGGATTGGAGTAGCTGAAGCAAAGTTCTTAGAAAAAATATGCCTTTCTGGATCATAAATACAATTGCTTTTTCTGACACTTGTTTTCAGCCTTCACTGGCCACTGAATGTCACTGTGGTTCCAAGGAAATGCAATAAAGGCAAGACACCTTTGATCTTACAATGACTCTGGAGCTTGGTACAAAACAAACAAACAAACAAACAAACAAGGTCAAATTGGCTCCAATATTCTCTAGATGTTTGTACAATGGCTATGGTGTACCATTTCTTTTTAATAATGCATTTGTGGTAGTAAATCAACAATGGGAACAAAATACTTGAATTAAATTTTTCACATCTTCAAGCCCTATATAGTAAAAAGCAAAAACCACAGATTGTGATTCTGGTTGTGACTAATATGGGTTAAGTTTCCTTCCATGGACAGGTGGAGAAACTGAACTAAAGAGAGAGGGCAGACTCAGAGGCAGGAAGGAGTTACCTATTAGTATCCTAAGCACATGCTGGGCTTCCAGCAAAGAAAAATCACGAACTAGTGTTTTTCCCTTTGGGAGGCAGAGACTTTGTAGAATTTCTTTCTAAACCACAGAGGTATCATACATTGTTTGGCATATAGTAGGAGTTCATAAAAATGTTTGAATGTCTTCCCATATATTACTCCTTTAGTGTAAAGGACCTCCCTCCTTTATGTTATGACCCTTTTGTTATCTCCATTATAACACTTGCAGCAGTAAGTTATGACAATCCCTTTACATTTTGTTTGGATAATAGAGGCTAGGTTGGCTTTTTATAGAGTTGTTCATGCAAAAGAGTTTTCAATTTTTTTTCTAGTTTCCCATCTACCATCTACTGGAGGAGTCAAAGTAATAAGAAGAACCCTGACTGAATTATACTTTGTGAAAGGTAGAATTGGTTAGGAATAGGAGTGAGAGTAATGTTAGTCATTCCTCTTCACACAAAGAGGCAGGGAAAATAGATGCATAAAGATTTATTCTGGACTTGAAAAGCAATATTTGTAGTGGAATGCTCTCCTCCTATCATAGCAACCACTGCCTTACCTCTGTGTGTGTGTTTGTGTTTCTACTTTATCATTTTATTAAATTATTTTATATAATATATTCTTATCACAGTTTCTTCTCCTTCAACACCTCCCAGATCCTTCTACATCCCCACCCAGAGGAGGTGCAACTATTGGAAGAGCTCTGGGGATGAATGACTCCAGGGAAACTGTCTTCCAGACACAACAGGACTGATGCATATATGAACTCACAGAGACTATGGCAGATAGTACTTCTCTTGTTTCTGTTCTTTTAAGACAGGTTCTCACTAGGTAGCCCAGGCTGTCCTTGAACTCACAGTGATCCACCTGCCTCTGCCTCTCAAGGGCTGGGACTAAAGGCATGTTCAATTAAAGCCCTGCTAGCCAATATCTTTTTAATCCAAGCAGCAGTGATCACTTCCAAGAGACCCTCAGCAAGGTCAGTTCTATTCGTAGTTCATCATAGAAGAATGGGGAAGGAGGGATGGGTAGATTAGACTGCTGGAGAGTCCAACTTGTCTTCTCCTCCTAGCTGCATATAATTCTGTCTCTGGTATGTGAGATCTCAGGAAGTGCTAGAGCATGTAGGAGGAGGTGAGTAGATGGGGGGAAGTTCTTATCTATACTGGGGTGGAATTATCTAGTGCCACAGATTTTTGGGAATCACCCACACTCTTGCAAGCAATTCTCTACTCATATGCTTGTAAGCAAGCTCAATAAATTCACCGATTCACCAAGCTTGATTTAAACAGAATAATTTCTTGGTTTATTGCTGGTGCTCTGCTTGGTGTAAATAGACATTTGTTCTCATCTCTGCAGGAAGTTAACTCTCTGGACTTTTTTGTCCTCCACATCATCTGTTTCTTCTTGAACTAGTTCTACTCATTTCTGTTCCCCATTCCTTCACAGACTTACTTTCTCCTGTTAGGTCTGTAGACCATATTGTTTCATGAGCTTCAGACTTGCAGAGCAAAGATCCCCTTTAATATCTTCATTGAGATGTTCAAATAAAAATCTAAAACTTCTAATGTCCAAACTCCAAACTTGATTTTCTTTCCGCAAGTATAATTCTTTTTTTAAAATTTTTTATTTAACTTTTATTAATTACACTTTATTCATTTTGTATCCCTCCATAAGCCCCCCTTCACCCCTCCTGGTCCCACCTTCCCCCCCTTTCTGCATGCATGCCCCTCCCCAAGTCCACTGATAGGGGAGGTCCTCCTCTCCTTCTTTCTAATCTTCGTCTATCAGTTCTCATCAGAAGTGGCTGCATTGTCAGGGTTCTAGGTTATCTCCATGAATAGTCCTTGGTTGGAGTATGAGTCTCTGGGAAGTCCCCTGTGTTCAAATTTTCCTGTTCTGTTGCTCTCCTTGTGGAGTTCCTGTCCTCTCCAGCTCTTACTATTTCCCACTTCTTACATAAAATTCCATTCACTCTGCCCTTTAGTTGGTCATCAGGCTCAGCATCTGCTGTGACAGTCTGCACGGCAGAAGCTTTCAGAGGCCCTCTGTGGCAGGTTCCGAGGTTGTTTCCTGTTTTATTTTTCTTCTGATGTCCATCCTCTTTGCATTTTTTAGTTAGGGTCCTCTCTTTTGCTTAGATTGTTTAGATGTAAGATTTTAGTGGGTTTATTCTATGTTGTATGTTTGTATGAGTGAGTATATACCGTGTGTGTCTTTTTGCTTCTGGACAACTCACTCAGGATGATCCTTTCCAGGTTCCACCATTTACCTGCAAATTTCATGATTTCCTTATTTTTCATTGCTGAGTAATACTCCATTGTATAGATGTACCACAATTTCTGCATCCATTCTTCAGTTGAGGGGCATCTGGGCTGTTTCCAGCTTCTGGCTATTACAAAGAAAGCTGCTACAAACATGGTTGAGCAAATGTCCTTTTTGTGTACTTGCGCCTCTTTTGGGTATATGCCTAGGAGTGGTATGGCTGGATCTTGAAGAAGCGCTATTCCTAGTTGTCTGAGAAAGCGCCAGATTGATTTCCAGAGTGGTTGTACCAGTTTACATTCCCACCAGCAGTGGAGAAGGGTTCCCCTTTCTCCACAACGTCTCCAGCATGTGTTGTCCCTTGAGTTTTTCATCTTGGCCATTCTGATGTGTGTAAGGTGAAATCTCAGGGTTGTTTTGATTTGCATTTCCCTAATGGCTAATGAGGTTGAGCATTTCTTTAAGGGTTTCTCTGCTATTCGATATTCCTCTACAGAGAGTTCTCTGTTTAGCTCTGTTCCCCATTTTTAAATTGGATAACTTGGTTTGCTGTTTTTAAGCTTCTTTAGTTCTTTATATATACTGGATATGAGTCCTCTGTCAGATAAATGGTTGGTGATGATTCTTTCCCAATCTGAGGCAGTCGCTTTGCTTTAATGACAGTGTCCTTTGCTTTACAGAAGCTTTTCAGTTTCATGAGGTCCCATTTATTGATTGTTGCTCTTAGAGCCTGTGCTGTTGCTGTTCTGTTCAGGAAGTTTTCTCCTGTACCAATGAGTTCTAGGGTATTCCCCACTTTTTTTTCTAGCCGATTTAATGTGTCTGGTTTTATGTTGAGGTCTTTGATCCACTTGGACTTCAGTTTTGTGCAGGGTGATAAGTATGGATCTATTTTCATTTTTCTACATGTAGACATCCAGTTGGACCAGCACCATTTGTTGAAGATGCTATCTTTTTTCCATTGTATGGTTTTGGCATCTTTGTCAAAAATCAGGTGTCCATAAGTGTGTGGGTTTATTTCTGGGTCTTCTGTTCGGTTCCATTGATCCACCATTCTGTTTCTATGCCAGTACCATGCAGTTTTTATAACTGTTGCTCTATAGTACAGCTTGAGATCAGGAATGGAGATACCTCCAGAAGATCTTTTATTGTAGGGAATTGTTTTAGCAATTCTGGGTTTCTTGTTGTTACATATGAAGTTGAGAATTTTTCTTTCCAGGTCTGTAAAGAATTGTGTTGGCAATTTGATGGGAATTGCCTTGAATCTGTAGATTGCTTTTGGTAAGATGGCCATTTTTACTATGTTAATCCTGCCAAGCCATGAGCATGGGAGATCTTTCCATCTTCTCATATCTTCCTCTAATTCTTTCTTCAGAGACTTGAAATTTTTTCCATACAAGTCTTTGACTTGCTTTGTTAGGGTTACACCAAGGTACTTTATGTCATTTGTGGCTATTGTGAATGGAGTTGTTTCTCTAATTTCTTTCTCAGCCCTTTTGTCTTTTGTATACAGGAGAGCTACTGATTTTTTTTAATTAATTTTGTATCCGGCCACTTTGCTGAAGTTGTTTATCAGCTGTAGGAGTTCCCCGGTAGAGTTTTTGGGGTGACTCACGTATACCATCATATCATCTGCAAACAGTGATAATTTGACTTCTTCCTTTCCAATTTGTATCCCCTTGATCTCCTTCAACTGTCTTACTGTTCTAGCAAGGACTTCCAGCACTATGTTGAAGGGATATGGAGAGAGTGGGCAGCCTTGTCTTGTTCCTGATTTTAGTGGGAATGCTTTAAGTTTCTTTCCATTCAGTTTGATGTTGGCTAAAGGCTTGCTCTATATCGCCTTTACTATGTTTAGATATGTGTCTTGTATCCCTTATCTCTCCATTACTTTAAACATGAATGGATGTTGGATTTTGTCAAATGATTTTTCAGCATGTAGGGAGATTATCATGTGTTTTTTTTTTCTTTCAGTTTGTTAATATGGTGGATCACATTGATGGATTTCCGTATATTGAACCACCCCTGCATACCTGGGATGAAGCCTACTTGGTCATAGTGGATAATATCTTTGATGTGTTCTTGTATTCGGTTTGCAAGTATTTTGTTAAGTATTTTTGCATCAATGTTCATAAGGGAGATTGGTCTGAAATTCTCTTTCTTTGTTTAGTTTTTATGATGTTTAGGTACCAAGGTGACTGTGGCTTCATAGAATGAGTTTGGTAATGTTCCTTCTGTTTCTATTTTGTGGAATAGTTTGAAGAGAATTGGAGTTAGCTCTTCTTTGAAGGTCTGGTAGAATTCTGCCCTGAAACTATCTGGGCCTGGGCTATTTTTGGATGGGAGATTTTGATGACTGCTTCTATTTCTTTGGGGGATATAGGACTATTTAATTGATTTACCTGGTCCTGATTCAGCTTTGGTAAGTCAAATCGATCAAGAAAATTGTCCATTTCATTTAGATTTTCAATTTTTGTGGCATATAGACTTTTGTAGTAAGTCCTAATGATTGTTTGGATTTCCTCAGTGTCTGTAGTTATGTCCCCCTTTTCATTTCTGATTTTGTTGATTTGGGTGGTGTCTCTCTGCCTTTTTGTTAGCTTGGCTAAGGGTTTGTCGATCTTGTTGATTTTCTCAAAGAACCAGCTCTTGGTTTCATTGATTCTTTGAATTGTTTTATTTGTTTCTAATTGATTGATTTCAGCCCTGAGTTTTATTATATCCAGCCGTCTACTCCTTTTTGATGTGTCTGCTTCTTCTTTTTCTAGGGTTTTTAAGTGGACCATTAAGTTGCTTGTATGAGCTGTCTCAAATTTCTTCTTGAAGGCACTTAGTGCTATGAACTTTCCTCTTAGCACTGCTTTCATTGTGTCCCACAAGTTAGGGTATTTTGTGTCTTCATTTTCATTGAGTTCTAGAAAGGCTTTAATTTCTTTCTTTATTTCTTCCCTGACCCAGCTGTCATTTACTAACAACTTGTTCAGTTTCCATGTGTGTGTTGGCTTTTTGCTATTTCTGTTGTTGTTGAGGTCTAGCTTTATTCCATGGTGATCAGACAAGATACAAGGGAGTATTTCAATCTTCTTGTATCTGTTGAGGCTTGCTTTGTGATCAACTATATGGTCTACTTTGGAGAAGTTTCCATGGGTTGCAGAGAAGAAGGTAAATTCTTTTGTGTTTGGGTGTAAAGTTCTGTAGATGTCTGTGAGGTCCATTTGATTCATGATCTCTGTCAGAGATATTGTTTCTTTGTTTAATTTCTGTTTTGTTGACCTACCCTTCGTTGAGAGTTGGGTGTTGAAGTCTCCCACTATTCATGTGTGGGGATCTATATGTAGTTTAAATTTTACCAATGTTTCTTTCACAAATGTGGGTGCCGTTGCATTTGGGGCATAGATGTTCAGGATTGTGATGTCTTCCTGGTGGAATTTTCCCTTGATGAGTATGAAGTGTCCTTCCCCATCTCTTTTGATTAATTTTGGTTGAAAGTCTATTTTATCAGATATTAGAATGGCTACTCCTGCTTGTTTCTTGGGTCCATTTGCTTGGAAAGTTGTCTTCCAACCTTTTACCCTCAGGTAATGTCTATCTGTGTGCTTTAGGTGTGTTTCTTGTATGCAACAGATTGCTGGGTTTTGTTTACGTATCTATTCTGTTAATCTGTGTCTTTTATTGGAGAGTTGAGTCCATTGATGTTGAGAGAGATTAATGACCAGTGGCTGTTAGATCCTTTGATTTTGATGTTGGCTGTGGTCATAAGGTTGTGTGCTTGGTTGCTTTTTGTTTTACTGTAGTAAAGTTAATTATTTCCTGTGTTTTCTTGACAGAAGCTAATTTTCTTGGGTTGTATTTTCCCTTCCAGTGTCTTCTGTAATGCTGGATTTGTGTGTAGGTATTGTTGAAATTTGTTTTTGTCATTGAATAGCTTGTTTTCTCTGTCTATGAGAACTGAGAGTTTTTTTGCGGTATAGTAGCCTGGGCTGACATCTGTGTTCTCTTAGGGCCTGCATGATTTCTGTCCAGGCCCTTTTGGCTTTCATAGTCTCTGTTGAAAATCAGGTGTGATTGTAATGGGTTTGCCATTATATGTTACTTGGCCTTTTTCCCTTGCAGCTTCTAGTATTTTTTCTTTGTTCTGTATACTTATTGTTTTGATTATTATGTGGCGGGAGGATTTTCTTTTCTGGTCAAATTTGTTGGGTGTTCTTTAGGCCTCATGTATTCTTATTGGCTTCTCTTTTTACTTGGGGAAATTTTCTTCAATGATTTTGTTGAAAATATTTTCTGGTCCTTGGAGAAGGGAGTCTTCTTTTTCCTCTACAACTATTATTCTTAGGTTTTGTCTTTTCATATTGTCTTGGATTTCTCGGACGGTCTGTGTCAGGAATTTTTTGGATTTAACATTTTCTTTGACAGATACATCAATTTCTTCCATTGTATCTTCTACACCTGAGATTCTTTCTTCCATCTCTTGTAGTCTGTTGGTTATGTTTGTCTCTGTAGTTCCTGTTTTTTTTCCCTAAATTCTTCCTCTCCATTATTTCCTCCATTTGTGTTTTCTTTAATATTTCCAGTTCTATCTTCAGGTCTTGAGTTGTTTTGTTTACTTCCTTCACCTTTCTGATTGTATTTTCCTCTTTTTCTTTTAGTTCCTTCAACTCTGTCTCTTTTATTTCATTCAGTGATTTAATTATTTCTTCTCTGAAGGCCGCAAACTGTCTGGCTGCATCTTTTCGTATTTCTTCACGGATGGCCATAATCTGCTTGTCTTTAACTTCCTCCATTTCTTTACGGATAGCCATGATCTGTTTGGTTTTATCTTCCTCTAATTCTTTACATATTTTATTTCTTTCCTCTATTATCCTCTTCATCAGCATAGATGTAAGCTCATCTTCTTGATTTTCTATTATGCTGGGTTGTCCAGGTCTGCCTGCCCCTGGATGGCTGGGTTCTGGAGATGCCATATTGCTCTGTCTTTTGTTGGTTGAGCTTTTACGCTGACCTCTACCCATTGGGCTGTTTTAGGTGTTGGCTGTTAGTTTCTGTGCTTCCTCGAGTCCTGAGGTAGGGAGAATCCCCTTGGCTGGAAGATGATTTTTCCTGAAGAAGTCTTCCTCTGCTCTTTGGTTATTGTCACTGTATGGCCAGTGTTTCTCCGGAGTTGCCACTGCTCACCTCAGGTGTATAGCCCTGCGTAGTAGCTGTGGTCTTTGTTAGGCAGGGGGGGGGGCTCTCCTCTTAACCATAGAAGTTCTCAAGACAGCTGTGTCACTGCTGGGTTTCTTGTTATAAATTTATTGAGCTGCTGCTGTTGTTACAGTTTTCCAGGTACAGTCCTTTTGATGAACCTGCTGATTCCCTAGCTGTGGGGTTTTCTCCCAACAGGGAAAGTCAGTCTGTTATCCTGGGGCACACAGTTCTGTCCGGGAAAGTGAGAGGTGTGCCCAACAACAATGGGCCAGAGGCTGAGTGCTCCACTCTGGGCCTGGAGACTGTGCACCTAGGTTGAGTTGGCGCCTGTGTTGCTGCTCTGGTCTGGAGGCTGGTAACTGAGGGTTACACTCTGGTCTGAAGGCTAGGTGCCTCAGTCTGGACCAGAAGCTGTGTGTCCCTGTCTGGGATGTTGGCTGCTGGCACTGCTCTGTTCTGGATGCTGTGGGTGCAGCCCTCTTGAAGGACCAGGGATTCCCACAGTTTTGTCAGTCTAGCTAGGGATAACTGGTTGATCCTTGGCACAGTATCTGAGGGCTGCTGTAATGGCTCTCTGGCTTTTCTAGGTCTGAGGATGCAGCTGTGTGCCCTAGTGCCCTAGGGGTACTTAATAATGGCGGCTGAGCACAGCGCTCCTGCCTCCATTAGAAAGCTAGGGCTTAATGTCTGTGTGAATCCAGAAAGTCTTTTGGTGCTGGGTGTCCTGAGCGTTAGACCTGATGATCCCCCCTGCTGTGGGGTTTCCTCCTGCCAGGGACACCCAGTCTTTGCTTTGAGGACTGCCGTTCTGTCTGGGGTGGCGAGTAGAACCCACAGGCATAGAAGCCCACCCATGGCTCCTCCTTTCTGGCCTTTGGGAGCCTGGGCGTCTACCTAAACTGGGTAATTTTTCCGAGACCTTTTCGGGGTGGTGGTATCAGCTGAGTGCTCTGAGATCAGACCAGCCATTTCCCTCCCTGTGGGTTTGCACCCGACAGTAAAACTCAGTATCTGGTGACCTGGGGTCCACAGTTCTTTCTGAGGCTGTGAATCAGGCACGCAGGCAGGGTTCTGTGCAGGCGCCTGGGTCCCTGGCTCTGGCTCCAGGCTGGCTCCTGGGGTGCCCATGGAACCCGAGTCTTTTCCTGGGGATGTCTGGGTGACCTAAGGTCGGTCCCAATCATTTCCTGCTCCGTGGGATTATCTCTTGACTGGAAAATCCAGTCTGTGATGTTGTGGGCCCACAATTCAGTCTGGGACAGTGACCAGATCATGCTGGCGTGTAGCTCTGGGCTGGCGACCAAGCGCCTGGTGGAACCAGGATCTTTTCCCCGGTTTAGCCAGGTGAGTTAAAGTTGATTGAATCCCCCACCATGGGGTATCCTCTCACCTGGGAAACACAATCACTTGTGTTTTTTGGCTGCGAGTTCTGATTGCTGGTCACTGTGCCGATCCTGTTGTGCTTTTGCTCAGAATGAGAGTCCTCTCTGCACCGCCATCTTGCCTCCCACAAGTATAATTCTATTGCAACCTTCTGTATTGCAGTTAATGGACTGTTTAATTCTTTTATGGCTCAGTCCTAGGGCTTTGTAGATATCCTTGGCTGTTCTCTCTCTCTCTCTCTCTCTCTCTCTCTCTCTCTCTTTTTGTTCTACCCCTCACCAAATCTTTTAGCAATTTCTTTAGTTATATGTCAAAATACATCCAGAAATGGATTTGTTCTTAATACCTCGACAACTACCATTCTGATTTAAGACATTATTTTCTCTTCTATCTAGACTCCATTATCCTTTAAATGTTCTTCCTGTTCCTACCTTTGTCTTTTCCAGTTTCTTATCATAGCAGCTATATGGCCCTCTCAATACTTGAGTCAAATTATATCATTCTTTCATAGAAAGCGCCAATAGATTTTTCTTTATCTCAGAAAAAAGTCCTCCTCATTCTGGTGAGTGGCTCCATGGCATCACTTACTTATCTGCTATTATTCTAACCTCTTCTTGTTTCCTGCACTGCATCCTCAGTGACTTTATTGCTGCTTCCAAACACATCAAGTGTTCTCATACCTCCATTATTTTGTGTTTGATATTCTAAATGTCTGTAATTATCTTCGCCTAAATATGAGATGAGATCACATTTAAAGAAGCCTTTGCTTAAATGTTGATTGTAATAGTTTTTATGCAAGTTGTTTATTTGGGGATGTGATCTCAGGAGGCAGGATTGAAGAAAAAGAGAAGCATATAAGGGAGGTGTCGAGTTGATATAATGACTACTTAATAGAGTTGACCTCAGTTATGGGCATCTGAAGTGGTTTAGGGTATGTACATCAGCATCATGTTCTGGCAATTGCAAAGGATGCAGAATTTCTCATCAACTGCTCATTCCTTAAGTAGCAATATCTGTATAAACTGTGGGACTCAACATAGAATGACAAAGGGCCCCTTGCTGAAAGTTATTAGGAAGTCCAAGGTAGAAGTGGGAGTAGTAAAATAAGCCTGGAGCATGAGGCAGGAGCCTCAGTGAACAGTTATTACAAGACAGGGTCACATTGACTACACTTGAAGTTGCTTGAATCCTGTATGAAACTACTTACCACTGCTAAGGTTGAAATATAGAACAAATCCAAGGGAATTCAGAAGTGTTGCACAAGAGGAGTCTAATGAACCTTGTCACACGTTATGCATTTTTCTATATTAATTATCTTTATAGAATTTATTTCCTAAGTACTTGTCTACTTCTTCCATTAGAATGTAAACTGTACAAAACAGAACCTATGTTTTGTTTTGGTCATTGCACCTAGAACTTTCCCTGGGTCATTATGAGTATTCATTCAATTTCTGTTGAATGAGTGAATGAATGAATATATAAGATCCTTTTCTCTGAAGCCAAATGGCTTACCTTGAATCCATGCGAATATATATTAATGTGTGTCAAGGCCTCTTTCTTTGTGACTCCTCAATATTTATGTAGGGAGTTGGTTGAATTTAGTATCAGTGGTGTTAGTAGCTGTTCAGTTTGTTATCAAATGTTTTTAACGTGAGTATTATTATGATGCAGCTTTACAGATGAGGATTAGTAAACACGGAAGAATATCCTTAAAGTAGACTAATTGTTGAACTGGAAGACAGTTCTAGAAAAGGTTAAGTTGTTAATTTTGCATTTTGATTTCTGTGCTTGTACAGAACAATTACATGGGAGTACTTGTGTCCTGTATATCCCAGACTGGTGGTCTGGGCTGTATTCAAAAGCTGGCTGAGCACAAGCCAGAGACAGCAAAACAGTAAATGTCACTTCTCTATGCTTTCTGTTTCTGTTCTTATTTGAGTTCCTGTCATGACTTCCTTAAGCGATGAACTGCTACCTGGAAGTCTAAGCCAAATAAATACCTTTCTCCCAACATTGATCTTAGTCAGAGTGTTTTATCACAGAAACAGAAAGCAAACTAGAACATGATCTGTTGTTTGTAGGGTGCTAAGCTGGCTGAGTCATGTATAGATGAAAAATTAAGTACAAAGTTAAGATGCTTTCTTTGATCATGTGTTTGTAACTTTGCTTATACTTGCTGAAATAATAAATGTAAAGGATTACAAAGAAGTACTAGAGAAGAAATGCAAGGGTTGTGGTCAAAACAATAATTAACACAGTGGGAAATCTTTCTGACTTAACCCAGACGACATGTGACATATTTTTCATTCTGTTACAATGGTCTGTCTTATTCCAATTAAATTTAGAGTTTTGCTGGAGATAGATTTTAGAAGAGAAAGAATGATGTTCAGAAATTTTGAAGCTTAATGGTATGATATGTTTTAGTCAGGTCAGAGGAAGAATTTGAGACTGTTAACAAATCCTGTCTATTCTTTCATGGTTCTTTTTTCTCTATTCCAAATAACTAGGAAATAGTACAGCACTCCTTAGAATACTTTGCATATGCATATGATCATGACATCAATATGTTAAGGGGTTCATGGTACAGTTGTTTATTCCTATTTTTATTAACAGCTGTTATTTTGTCTAGATTGATATCTGTTTTATTTATTTATTTTTTTTGTTGGGGTCACCTTCTCTTTCTAGAAAAAGCTTTATGTATGGAAATAGTATATATGTATGGGTTTTACTTTTCATTTGTGTCAAATACCATTGGTTGGCTAACAAAAGAAAGGATCTTATTTCTAAGAACACAGTGAATAGCTATCCTCCAATCCTCCAGTTACTTGTTTAGAGACTGGTTTAGCCACTATGTTGTTAAGATGAATGTGAATGTGGGTGATATATCCAATTTCCAAACTTTAGAAGAGTAAATGTGTCTTTTTGCACTACAACCTAGGGTTACCGGGGACTAAGCACATGAAATCTATAGACTGAATAATAGGAAGGTATCAGATTTTGAAGTGAGAATGGAGAAGAGCTGTTTTCCTTACCTTGATAATATCATTACTTTATGAATATTATGAAACATATATATGTACTTAAACTATTTTTGATATTCATTGACACATTGTAAACATGCATGTATAGCTACACACAGACACACACACATATGCTGATGTGACAGTTACACACATATAGAATATACAACGACCAGGTCAGAATAATTGTCATATTACCTTAAACACATGTCATTAATTTAAAATTTCATTTGCTTATTGTTATGTGTATACATGTATTTTGCTTACATATATGTCTGTGAACCACATGCATGACTGCTCCCCAAAAATGGGCATTAGAGCTCCTGAAACTCTGAGTCATCATTTGGGTGCTGGGAATTGAACCTAGGTCCTCTAGAAAAACAGTTGCTCTTAATGACTGAGTCATCTCTCCAGCTCATGGCAGTTATTTGTTTTGGGAACATCCAAAATAGAAGAAAATACATCAACATGATAAAGGATGTATATGGCTATCTTATAGCTAACATTAGACTAAATTTGGACAAATGAGAGTATTTTTTTCCTAAAATTTGGAATGAAACAAACATTTAACGCTCTCAATGCTTATTTAATACAGTGCTCAATGTCTTAGCCAGAGCAATAACAGAAACAACTATAAGGAATGCAAATAGGAAAAGAAGCCAAATTACCTCTAGTTTCAGATGGCAAGATCCTATACTTAAAAGATATGAAACAGTATATGAGAAAATTCTTAAATCTAATGAAAATTTTCAGTAAAATATTAGGATACAAAAATATCATGGTATAAAAATCACATGCAAAATTCAGTAATTTTTCAATAGGTCAATAAACACTTGCTGAAATAAAAATTTCAAAAATACACAATTTAAAATAGCTTAAAAACACACAAAATAAACCTAGCCAAGGGGATGAAAGACCTCTGAAAAGACAGCTTTAAGACAATGAAGAAAGACATTTTTGAAAATGATACTAGAAGATGGAAAAACCTTTGATTCTCATGAATTGGCCCAATTAAATTATGAAAACATCTATACCGAGTGATCTGCATAATCAGTGCAGTCTCCATTAAAATTAGAATGTAAGACCTAGAAAGGATCACCCTGAGTGAGGTATCCCAAAAGCAGAAAGACACACATGGTATATGCTCACTTATATAGACCTATAAGATAGGATAAACATACTGAAATCTATACACCTAAAGAAGATAAATAAGAACGAAGACCTGGGGTAAGATGATCAATCCTCACTTAGAAAGACAAATGGGGATGGACAATGGATGGATCTAGGCTTCCTAAAATGACGTAGCAGAGGGACAGTTTAGAATTCATGTATGTTCTCTTGTAGAAGTAGGGACTGCATCTGACAGTGACTCTTGCCATCTTTTTGATCATTTCCCCCCGGTGGGACTGCCTTGTCATGCCACAGGGGAAGATGACATGCTCAGTCCTGAAACAACTTGATGACCTGGGGTGGATAGGAAAAGGAGCTCCCCTTTTCAGAGGAATAGACAAGGGGGGAAGAGGGAGGGAGGAGGGATGGGGTACAACGAAGATGTAAAGTAAATAAAAAAATAATTACAAACTAAAAAAGAAAAAGGAAAAATATTTAGATAAGATTTAATTCTTTCACATATAAAAAAAATAAAAAAGCCCATTCCTCTCATTAACATGCAAAGAAAAAGGAAAAAAATGTCAGATTGAAGGGCAACTGCCTGGTTTCTTTTATACATAGATTCTAGGTTTTAGTAATTTGTGTGTGTGTATGGTGTGTAAGTTTGTCACTCTACACATTGTCAAGTTGCATGTCTCTGTGTTATTTCCTATGTACAGCAAAAAGAAGTTTCTCTGATGGGGGCTGAATGAGGCACTGATCTATGGGTATAGCCTCAATCGGTCTCACCCTTCCTGAGGCCAAGGATTAGTCTCAGATTAGCATTGGAGTCAATGTGCAGGGCACGTCTATGGAGAGACACCTGGAACACACTGGGATTGAATGAATTCATCCATATCTCAGCCTTGTGAACAAGTACGAATACACTTGGTTAATGATGCTCAGCTTCTCCTTTTCTTCCCCAAAAGCCCAAGAACATGACAAAAATGTTTTGTAAAAATAAATAAATAAAAAAAAATGCTCTGATGGTCTCCATTTGAAGCTCCTGTCCCCTCCAAGTTTTTCTATCTCCACCTTCTTTCATAATATTCTTTGCACTCTGCCTAAAGTTTGGCTATGAGTCTCAGCCTCTGTTTCAATACATCGATTAGTGGAGACCAGCAGAGCTGAAAAACCTGAGCCCTGGGGGCCCTGAAGAGAATGAAACCCCAACCAAGGACAATGCATTGAGAAGACCGGCTCAGCAGTAGCCTATAGACTCAGTCTCCAAGTGGGTCCTTAGTAAGGGGAACACGGGCTTTCTCTGGCATGAATTCAGTGGCAGGCTCTCTGATCACTTCCCCCTGGGGGGTGCAGCCTTTCCAGGCTACAGAGGAAGAAAATGCAACAAATCCTGATGAGACCTGACAGGCTAGAGTCAAATAGAAGGGGAGGAAGACCTCCCCTATCAGTGAACTAGGGCATGAGGCATAGGGGGAGAAGAGGGACAGAGGGTAGGATTGGGAGGAGATGAGGGAGGGGTCAGCACCTGGGATACAAATTGAATAAATTTTAATAAATGATAATAATAATAATAATAATAATTTAAAAACAAAAATAAACCAAAAAATAATAGGGGTCCTAAAACATTTTTATTCTAATAAAAGATCCCAGGCATAGAAAAGAAAAGGAACATTCCTGTCACTCTAACTCAATTCTCTTGTCTCTAAAGATTGTCTTTCATTGGAAATTTCACTTGACTGGTTTATTAGAGCCACAGATTTTCTTGCGCAAAGAAAAATAAAATTGTCAAGAGTTGACAAACGTCAAAGACACATGGTTTGAGGAATTTTAAAATTTCACGGAACAGCAAAGCTACCTTTCCTTTAGGGGCTAGAAATGGAATCTTTTGTCTAAGTAGAGGTTCACTGAAGCTCTTTGTTGATGTCATGACAGCAGAATTTTGGGTTTAAGAAACATTGGTTGGACACCTCCTTGAAGACACTGAGAAATGTGCACCTTTTAAACATGAAAGAAGTAGGCTGGGCATTATCTTAGTTGGCAGATTAAAAGGTGATCTTGGAGATGCAATTCTTTGCCAAGATTTATTCCTCTTGTATAATTGGAGGAAAGAAGGTGAAACTGTGAGATGAATTAAGCCCACATAAGAATTACATATTCATTTGCCTTCTAAATGAGGTTGAAACAATAAAATCACTAAGTAAAAGTCTTTGGAAATTTCCCATTGCTTTTAAGGGAGGAGGGATTCTACCACCCAGTTAGCAGCTAGTGTTATTAGTAGTAGGTAAAGTTTTCTTTTTTTTTTTTTTTTCAAAAAAGCAGAGTGTATTTTAAATTAACTGGTAGCCATAAATGTTCATTTTTTCTCCAAAAGTAAGAGATATGGGATAAATTCATTTTCATGGTGGGAACTTTTTGTCCCCTTACATCTTTGTAATCCATGGGAGTTTTGTTCATGCATATTTACATGATGTCTCAAGTTGGCTTTATAACCAGTCTTACCAAAACCTTCTGGAACAATGCCAGAAGCATATTATTTAAATTTCATCTGTCAAAATTTCATACATATAAAAATGAAATATGCTCATATATTATTTGTCCCTCCAACTCCCCAATATTCTTTATATCTGCCTTGATACACAAGGTTCCCAATTTTGTGGCTTTTGTTTTTTATATAATTTATTAAGTCTGTTTATTACATGGGTTTGAGACCATCATTAGGTATCCTACCACTGGCCACATCCTCATAAGAAGAGTGATTCTCTGTCTCCAAGTAACTATCAATTGCCAATAACTCTTTAGTAAAGAGGGGGGTGGGGGTGGTGGAGATCATTTAAGCTAGTTATTCTCAATCTTCCTAATGCTACAAAACTTAATACAGTTTCTTATGTTGTGGTGACCCCCAAACATAAAATTATTTTGTTGCTACTTCATAACTGTAATTTTGCTACTGTCATGAATTGTAATGTAAATATTTTTGGAGTTAGAGAGTTGCCAAAGGGGTCACAATCCACAGGTTGAAAACCACCGATTTATGTAATCTATGCTGAGATTTTGGCTGCCTTGATCTTGTATGGGTCTTGTGCAGGTAACCACAGCTACTGTGAGTTCATGAGTGTTCTAACTTTATTATGTCTGGAAGACAACACCTTTTAGCATTTCTTTCTGTTCTCTAGCTATAACATTCTTTCTGCTTCATTTTCTACCATGTTTCCTGAGCTTTGGTTGTGGGGCTGTTGATATAAATGTATTGTTTAGGGCTGATTACTTAGTCTCTCATTATCAGCACTTTGACTAATATTTGACTAAGCATATTTTTGTTCACTATTATGATTTTGGCTGAATTGTTATTTTGCTGGTCTTACTGTTATAGAGACTTCAAGGGAAAAGGGTTTATTTGGCTTAATATTTCAGGTTATAGCCCATCATTGTAGGAATGTCACGGTGACAGGAGCTTGAGACAGCTGGCCACACCACATCTATAGTTAAGAGGAGAGAGAATCAAATCATCTATGCTGCATCCTCTTTTTCTGATTATTCTCATCTAGCTTTCTTTGCTCTCATACAGTTCATGGGGCATGAAATGGTGCCACCCATAATGGGCTGGGTGCTTTTACATCAATTGTCAGTCAAGACAATCCTCCACAGATATATTCATAGATCAACCTTATCAAAATAATTCCTCAGTTGCTACTCTTTTCCCAGGCAATTTTAAATTTGTTAAATTGACATTTAAAGCATACATAGAGTCACTTATATCGAGATGCCTGGCTAGGTTTTGTGAACTAACATGGTTTAACATTTCTGATGTTTGAATTTTAGGTGATATCTGGGCCATGTATTTTAAGTGGGCAGATCTGGAATGTCTCACATGATAGCTAAATTCTAATATGAGTAGCTCAAAATACCCAAGTTTCCTGTGTCTGCTTAGATTACATTTGTTGATGTTCCATTGACTAGAGCAAATAACACGGCAAAGCCTTGAATTAATGTGGAAAGGAACCACTCAGGAAAAATGATATCAACAGATGTGATTCATTAGCCATGCTATTACTGAAAAAATTTATCACAGGTGGTAAATATGGTGGTAAGGACACTTAAGATCCTGAGGGAAAATTTCAAAAAATGTTTCAATATTATAACAACAGGTATGTTGGTCTCCTTGTGGGGCTCTTGTCCCCTCCATGTCCTTCTATCTCCACCCCCCCGTTGCTTCTTCCATAAGACTCCCTGTGCTCTGCCCAAAGTTTGGCTGTGAGTCTCAGCATCTGTTTCAATTCCCTGTTGGGTGGAGCCTTTCAGAGGACCCTCTATAGTAGGCTTCTCTCCTGTTTCATCTTTTCTACTGCTTCTGATGTCTATCCTGTTTGCCATTCTGAATGAGATTCAAGCATCCTCTCTATGGTCCACCTTGTTGTTTAGCTTCTTTAGGTCTGTAGATTTTGATAAGGCTATCTTATGTTATAAGGCTAATATCCACTTATAAGTAAGTGTATACCATCTGTGTCTTTTTGTTTCTGGGTTACCTCACTCAGCACGATCTTTTCTAGTTCCATCCATTTGCCTGCAAATTTCGTGATTTTCTTGCTTTTAATAGCTGTGTCGTATTCCCTTGTGTAAATGTGCCACAGTTTCTGTATCGATTCCTCCACTGAGGGACATCTAAGAAGTTTGCAGAGTCTGGCTATTACAAATAACGCTGCTATGCACATCTGAGCCCAGGGGATCCTGCAGAGACTGATGCACCAACCAAGGACCATGTATGGAGAGGACCTAGACCTTCTGCTCAGAGGTAGCTGATTGGCAACGTAGTCTCCAGGGGGTACCCTAGTAAGGGGACAGGGGCTGCATCTGTCATGAACTCTGTTGTCTGCTCTTTGATCACTTTCCCTTGGTGATGTGGCCTTGACAGGCCACAGAGGAAAAGGATCCAGGCAATCCTGATGAGACTTGATAAGCTGTGGGCAGATGGCAGAGGAGGAGAACTTCCTATGTTAGTGAACGAGGGGAAGGGGGAAGAAGAAAGGAAGCTGGGGCTGGAAGGAGTTGAGGGAGGGGGCTTCAATCAGGATATATAATGAATAAATTATAAAAATATTTAAATTTTTTTATTAATTTTATTTTTTTCTTATCAGTTACATTTTATTAATTCTGTATCCCAACCGTGTCCCACAAACTCATTCCCTCCCAATCCCACCCTCCCTTCCTCATCTCCACCGTGCCCCTTTCCAAGTCCACTGATGGGGGGGGGCTCCTCCCCATTCATCCGATCTTGTTTTATCAGGTATCTTCAGGACTGGCTTCGAAGCCCTCCTCTCTGGCCTAACAGGGCTGCTCGTCCCTTGGGGGGTGGGGAGGTCAAAAAGCCAGTCCTTGAGTTCCTGTTAGAAATAGTCCTTGTTCCCCTCACTATGGGAAACCAATTGGTTACTGAGCTACCACAGGCTACATCTGAGCAGAGGTTCTAGGTCATATCCATACATGGACCTTGGTTGCATGTCAGTCTCAGAAAAGACCCTGTGCCCAGATATATTTGGTCCTTGTGGAGCTCCTATCCTTTCCCCATCATACTAACTCCCCTTCTTTCATATGATTCCCTGTCCTCTGCCGAAGGTTTGGTCATGAGTCTTTGTATCTGCTTTGAAAACACTGCTAGTTAGAGTCTTTCAGATGTGCTCAGTAGACTCCTGTCATACGTTCACATCCATCTTTCTAAACGAGGCTTGATCATCTTACCTCATGTCCGCACCCTTGATTATCTTTTTTAAGGTGTATAGATTTCATTATGTTTATCATATCTTATAGGTCTATATAAGTGAGTATATGCCGTGTTTGTCTTTCTACTTCTGGGATATTTCACTCAGAATGATCTTTTCTAGATCCCACCATTTGCCTGCAAATTTCATGATTTCCTCCTTTTTGATTGCTGAGTAGTATTCCATTGTGTAAAAATACCACAATTTCTGTACCCATTCCTCCGTTGATGGACATCTGGGTTGTTTCCAGGTTCTGGCTATTACAAATAAAGCTGCTATAAACATGGTTGAGCAAGTATCCCTTTTGTGTACTTGAACAAAGTTTGGGTATATACCTAGCAGTGGTATAGCTGGGTCTTGAGGAAACACTATTCCTAATTGTCTTAGAAAGTGCCAGATAGATTTCCAGAGTGGTTGTACCAGTTTATATTCCCCCCAGTAGTGGAGGAGGGTTCCCCTTTCTCCACAACCTCTCCAGCATGTGTTGTCACTTGAGTTTTTCATCTTGGCCATTCTGATGGGTGTAAGGTGAAATCTCAGGGTTGTCTTAATTTGCATTTCCCTAATGGCTAATGAGGTTGAGCATTTCTTTAAGTGTTTCTCTGCCATTTGATATTCCTCTACAGAGAGTTCTCTGTTTAGCTCTGTTCCCCATTTTTTAAGTGGATTACTTGGATTGCTGCTTTTCAGCTTCTTTAGTTCTTTGTATATACTGGATATGAGTCCTCTGTCAGATAAAGGGTTAGTGAAGATTCTTTCCCAATCTGTAGGCAGGCATTTTGTTTTGATGACGGTGTCCTTTGCTTTACAGAAGCTTTTCAGTTTCATGAGGTCCCATTTATTGATTGTTGCTCTTAGAGACTGTGCTGTTGGTGTTCTGTTCAGGAAGTTGTCTTTTGTGCCAATGAGTTCTAGGCTGTTCACCACTTTTTCTTCTAACAGATTTGGAGTATCTGGTTTTATGTTGAGGTCATTGATCCACTTGGATTTTGTTTTGTGCAGGGTGATAAATATGGATCTATTTTCATTTTTCTGCATGTGGACATCCAGTTGGACCAGCACCATTTGTTGAAGATGCTGTCTTTTTCCATTGAATGGTTTTGGCTTCTTTGTCAAAAATCGAGTATTCATAGGTGTGTGGGTTTATTTCTGGGTCTTCTATGCGGTTCCATTGATCCTCCTTTCTGTTTTTATGGCAATACCATGCAGTTTTTATTACTCTTGCTCTGTAGTACAACTGGAGATCAGGGATAGAGATACCTCCAGATGATCTGTTGTTGTACAGGATTGTTTTGGAGATTCTGGGTTTTTTGTTTATCCATATGAAGCTGAGAATCTTTCTTTCAAGGTCTGTAAAGAATTGAGTTGGTATTTTGATGGGAATTGCATTGAATCTGTAGATTGCTTTTGTCAGAATGGCCATTTTCACAATGTTAATCCTACCAATCCATGAGCACGGGAGATCTTTCCATCTTCTGAGATCGTCTTCAATTTCGTTCTTCAGAGACTTGAAGTTTTTCTCAAACAGGTCTTTCACTTGCTTGGTTAGTGTTACCCCAAGGTACTTTATGTTATTAGTGGCTATAGTGAAGGGTGTTGTTTCCCTAATTTCTTTCTCGGCCCTTTTGTCTTTGGTATACAGGAGGGCTTCTGATTTTTTTGAGTTGATTTTGTATTCTGCCACTTTGCTGAAGGTGTTTATCAGCTGGAGGAGTTCTGTGGTTGAATTTTTGGGGTCGCTCATGTATACTATCATATCATCTGCAAATAGAGACACTTTGACCTCTTCCTTTCTGATTTGTATCCCCTTGATCTCCTTTAGTTGTCTTATTGCTCTGGCTAGGACTTCAAGTACTATCTTGAAGAGGTATAGAGAGAGTGGGCAGCCTTGTCTTGTCCCTGATTTCAGTGGGAATGATTTAATTTTCTCGCCATTGAGTTTGATGTTGGCTATAGGCTTGCTGCATATTGCCTTTACTGTGTTTAGATATGTGCCTTGTATCCCTGATCTCTCCAAGACTTTAAACATGAATGGGTGTTGGACTTTGTCAAATGCTTTTTCAGCATCTAAGGAGATGATCATGTGGTTTTTCTCCTTCAGTTTGTTTATGTGGTGGATTACATTGATGGATTTCCGTATGTTGACCCACCCTTGCATGCCTGGGATGAAGCCTATTTGGTCATGGTCGATGATGTCTTTGATGTGTTCTTGGATTCGGTTTGCAAGTATTTTATTGAGTATTTTTGCGTCAATGTTCATAAGAGAGATAGGTCTGAAGTTTTCTTTTTTTGTTGGGTCTTTGTGTGGTTTAGGTATCAGCGTGACTGTCGCTTCATAGAATGAGTTTGGTAATGTACCTTCTGTTTCTATTTTGTGGAATAGTTTGAGGAGAATTGGTGTGAGCACTTCTTTGAAGGTCTGGTAGAATTCTGCGCTGAAACCATCCCAGGACGTTTTTTGGAGGGAAGACTGTTAATGACTGCTTCAATTTCCTTGGGGGCTATAGGGCTATTCAGTCTTTCTACCTGATCTTGACTTAAAGTTGGAAGATGGAATCTATCAAGAAAATTGTCCATTTCATTTAGGTTTTCAAATTTTGTGGCATATAGGCTTTTGTAGTATGACCTAATGATTGTTTGAATTTCTTCAGTGTCTGTAGTTATGTCACCCTTTTCATTTCTGATTTTGGTGATTTGGATAGATTCTCTCTGCTTTTTAGTTAGTTTGGCTAAAGGTTTGTCTATCTTGTTGTTTCCTCAAAGAACCAGCTTTTTGTTTCATTGATTCTTTGAATAGTTTTATTTGTTTCTAATTGATTGATTTCAGACCTGAGTTTGATTATTTCCAGCCTTCTGCTCCTCTTGGGTGTATCTGCTTCTTTTTTTCTCGGGTTTTCAGTTGGGCCATTAAGGTGCTTGTATGTGATGTTATAAATTTCTTCTTGAAGGCACTTAGTGTTATAAATTTTCCTCTGAGCACTGCTTTTAATGTGTCCCATAAATTTGGGTATATTGTGCCTTCTTTTTCATTGAATTCTAGGAAGTCTTTAATTTCTTTCTTTATTTCTTCCTTAACCCAGCTGTCATTGAGTAACAAGTTGTTCAGTTTCCATGTGCGTGTCGGCTTTTTGTTATTTCTGTTGTTGTTGAGGTCCAGCTTTAGTCCATGGTGGTCAGATAGAATACAAGGGATTATTTCAATCTTTTTTGTATCTGTTGAGGCTTGCTTTATGACCAACTATATGGTCTATTTTGGAGAAGGTTCCAAGCAGTGCTGAAAAGAAGGTATACTCTTTTGAGTTTGGATGAAAAGATTTGTAGACATCTATTATGTCCATTTGATTTAGGGAGTCTGTAAGTGTTTTTATTTCCCTATTTGTTTTCTGTCTAGTTGATCTGTCCCTTGGTCAGAGTGGAGTGTTAAAGTCTCCCACTATTAAGGTATTAGGATTAATGTGTGATTTAATCTTTAAAATTGTTTCATTTATGAATGTAGGTGCTCTTGTATTTGGGGCATAGATATTCAAAATTGTGATGTCCTCTTGGTCGATTTTTTCTTTGATGAGAATATAGTGGCCTTCCTTATCTTTTTTGATTAACTTAGGTTGAAAGTCTATTTTATTAGATATTAGGATGGCTACTCCAGCTTGTTTTCTGGAACCATTTGCTTGAAAAACATATTTCCAGCCCTTTACTCTGAGGTAGTGTTTATCTTTGTTGCATAGGTGTGTTTCTTGGATGCAACAGAATGTTGGATCCTGTTTTCGCAAATTCTGTTAGTCTGTGTCTTTTTATTGGGGAGTTGAGTCCATTGATGTTGATAGAAACTAGTGACCAACAATTGTTACTTACTTTTGATGTGGGGTTGGTGGTGTCACTGAGTATCATTGCTTGTATTCTTTTGTTTTTTTGTTGTGTAGTTATCTATTTCCTCTGTTTCCTTAGATGTAGTTGTTTTTTTTGTTTTTTGGTTTTTTTTTGGTTTGGAGTTTCCCTTCTAGTAACTTCTGTAGAGCTGGGTTATTATGTAGATATTGTTTAAATTTGGTTTTCTCATGGAATATTTTGAATTCTCCATCTATGTTGATTGAAAGTTTTGCTGGGTGGGGATTGAAAGTAGTCTGGGTGGGAATCTGTGGTCCCTTAAGGACTGTATGATTTCTGTCCAGGCCCTTCTGGCTTTCATAGTTTCTGTTGAGAAATCTGGTGTGATTCTGATAGGTCTACCTTCATATGTTACTTGGCCTTTTTCCCTTGCTGCTTTTAGAATTTTTTCTTTGTTCTGTAGGTTCAGTGTTTTGACTATGATGTGATGTGAAGAATTTCTTTTCTGGTCTAGTCTACTTGGTGTTCTGTAGGCCTCTTGTATGTTTATAGATATCTCTTTCTTTATGTTGGAAACGTTTTCCCCTACAATTTTCTTGAAAATATTTTCTTGACTTTTGAGCTTAGTATCTTTTTCATCTACTCCTACTATTCTTTGATTTCGTCTTTTCATTGCATCCCTGATTTCTTGTATGTTTTGTGTTTGGAACTTTTCTGATTTTATTTTTTCTTTGAGAGATGTGTCAATTTCCACAAGTGTATCTTTGGCTCCTGAGAGTCTTTCTTCCATCTCTTGTATACTGTTGGTGATGCTTACCTTTGTAGTTCCTGATCTTTTCTCTATGTTCTCCAGCTCCTGGTTTTTCTCTATTTGTGTTTTCTTTATTGATTCTAATTCTGTTTTCATGTCTTGCACCATTTCCTTCATCTGTTTGAATGTGGACTCCTGCTTTTCAATGATAGCTTCTATTTTTTTGTCCGTTTCCTCTCTATGTATCACTAATTGTGCCTCTACTTCTTTGGGTATAATTGCCTGTATTTCTATGAGAGCTTTGTTTATTTCTTCTGTATTTGCCTTCATTTGTGTAGACATTTCTTTGAGAGCTTTGTGCATTTCTTCTCTGTTTGCCTCAGTTTTCATGGTCATTTCTCTGAGAGCACGATTTGTTTCCTCTTGGTTAGTCTCTATTTCTTTGGTTATTTCTCTGAGGGCTTTGTTCATTTCATCTTTATGGGCCTCTAATAGCTGGAGAAACATACTTTTGAGGTCGTTTTCTTGTATATCTAGTGAATTGAAGTGTCCATTGTTTTGTGGGGTTGCTGGTGAGGTCATTATGTCCTGATTTTTGTTGGGAGTGTTCTTCCGTCTGCCTCTACCCATCTGGTTATTTAAAACCCTCACTGTTTGTTCCTTGAGTTTGTAATTTGGGATATGATCGTCTCTTTCTGTTTTCTGGACTGTTTTTTCAGGAAGATGAGAGAGGTTCACTGGTTTGGGAGTGTGCACTGTGTTTTCAGTTTTGCCTAAGTAAGGAATGTGACGCTTGCGCTATTTGCGTGCAGTTTTAGCAGGCGCAGTGTGCATGCACGGATTCTTTGACTATTGTAGTGGCCTGCAGGCCACTATTATGCAGTTCTGTCTGAGCTCCAGGGATTGTTTGCCTGGATTACACTGGTGGACCCGCAAGGCAGAGGCTTCAATGTTGGGGTCGCTATCCCAAGAATCTCTATGATGCCCACACTAGGGGTGTGGGTGGCAGGGATCTCGTCTGGTTGCTTCTGTGGAGAGGCCCTGGGTCTGGGGCAATCTCTCCCTAGAAGGCTCACTCACTCTCTTGCAGGACCAGTTGGAATGCACAGGGGTTCCCCTTGGTCTCTACTCTGTGATTTGGTCCTGCTGCGGTAAATGCGCGGGAAGGCTAACAGTCAGCTCTGTGACACTGTGGCCACAGGACTCGGTGTCCACCTTTCCTATGTGCTGCCTCTCTTCCTTTCCCTCTGCCAGAAAGAGTTAGGTTGAGTGTTCTCTGTCCCAGGTCCCGGGCTCAGATCTCTCTGCCAGAAGCAGCCTGGCGGAAGAACCTATGTTTGCTGATCCAGAGAGAGTACCAGGTAGGGTTGAGTGTCCTCAGATCCAGAGCTTGGGTTTCTCTGCTAGGGGCCACTGGGTGAGCTGGAGAGGGGGTGCTGTGTCCTGTGTCAGGCTGCCTTCTCTGTCTTTCCCCTCTGACCTTCCCCTCTGCAAGGGCAAGCTTTTGGCGGGACTCTCAGGGGAGTGCCAGGAGGGGTTGAGACTTCTCAGTCTTATCCTGAGCCGGGCTTTCTCTGCCAGGGGTTCGGGGGGCACCGGCGATAGGACTTGGTGCTAGACCTTATTGCGCTGGACCCAGGAGAATCTCAGGACATGGTGAATGACCACAGTCTCAGATCCCAAGCTGAAGTTTGTTTGCTCGGAGCAGCCGGCAGCACTGTGGTCCTGGCACCGTGAAGCCGCTGTGTGCCTCTTTCTCCTGCTCCGCTGCAGCAGGGTTATGGCAGCGTTTGGGGGAGGGCCTGAAAGGATTGGGTTTTCTCAACCCCGAGCTCAGGTTGGGGTACAGACAATGTGGTCTGTGGCAGATTCTGCTGGATGCCTCCTGCTTCCTCCGAAGAGGGAGTAGGGATTTTGAGATGGGCGTGCAGCCGGTCTCCGTGTGCAGCGGGAGAGCCCAGTTGTGATGTCGGTGGGTACCCGCGGTCAGCGAGACCTTCCAGGGAAAGACTGGGTGACCGGTGAGCACTCTCGCAACTTTACTTCCCCGTGGGGTTTTCTTGTGACTGGGACTCCCAGTCTCTGGCACCCTTGTGCCCACCAATCAGCCTGGGAAAGTGATCGGGACATGCAGGCTTAGAGCTCCAGCCTGGAGACCCAAAGCCCGTGTTACCCGGGATCACTTCTGGGTTCTGGCTGGGCAGCCAAGAGTGGACCCGACCGATTCCCACGCTGTGGGAGCCTCCCCTCACCTGGGAAACATGATCGCTGTAGTTTTAGGGCCCAGAGTTCAGTCTCCTGGTCACTGCACGGAGAGTGTTGTCCCGCTTCTCAGACACAGTGTTCCTCCGGTGCTGCCATCTTGGCCCCCCTAAAACCTGTTTTTGTAATATTAAAACAAACCATTCTCTTTAGGAGTGAGTTTATAGAGCATAACCATGATTTCAAATGTCAGAACTAGATTTAAAACCCAGAATTTATCAGTATACACATTTTGATCTTTGAAACTAGAAGTGGCTCCATCCCTCTGGCCCCTGTCAGAGAGCTAACACTGACTAAAGCCCTTTAAAATTTCTTTTAAATGGATAAAAATTCTACGGGTATGTTATCAAAATATAAACATAGGTATAGGTGCATAGGACTTAAATTTAAATCCTAGCTGAGAGGCTCTGAATGTTTTAGAAATGAGTAAAACTACCTTGGACTGCTAATAGTAAAGAATAAAACAATATGGAGAATGCTTTTCTCATTTGTGAAATGACACTCTCTAGATTGGTATTTTTATGAAAATTACAATTTGCAACATTTAAAGCAACCACATGATGGCTCACAACAATCTATACTGGAATCTGATGCCCCCTTCTGGCATGCACGTGTACATGCAGATAGAGCTTCATATATGTAAAGTAAATAAATTAATTAATTAATATAAAAAACCCTAGAAATTGCTTGGGTAGGCAGAGGCAGGCAGATCTAAGTGAGATGGAGGACATCCTGATCTACAAAGCAAGTCCAGGACAGCCAAGGCTACACAGAGAAACCCTGTTTCGTAAAACTAAAACAACCCTCTCCAAAAAAACAAAACAAACATGCAAACAAAAATACTAGAAATTGTTGTTGAAAGAAATCAAAGAGGGCACAAATTAATGGAAAGGCATCTTGTGCTCATGAAGTAGAATCTTTGATATGGTAAGATGTAATACTACTCAAAGCAACTAACAGATGCAATCAAGTTCCTGTCAATACTCCATGGTATTCTTTGGAAGAAACAGAAAAATACAACTTCCAACAATTCATCTTTCTCTTCCTCCTCCCTTTTGTTTTTGTTTTTCTCCTCTACCTTTTCTTCTTCCTTCCCTATACTTATTCCAGGCAGGACTTGAACAAGCAATTTTCGTGCTTGAGGATCCTTGACTATCTGGGAGCTCAGCTTACATCTTAAACTTTCATTGAAATTTCAAGAGGCCTTGAAGAGATAATGCAGTATTTGACAGTACTGACACTGAACATAGTTGGAAGTCGTACACATTTTGACAGTAAAACTTACAGTATGCTGCAGCGCACAAAACACTATAGAAGTGGCATGAACAGACTTTAGGGACAATGGAATAGAGTATGCAGCTCAGACATAAACCCTGACATATGAGGCTTAAGTTTTGAAAAAGGTCAAGGTTATTTATTAGGTAGAAAGAAAGCATTGTCACCAAGTATCGATGGGAAATCTGCATATTGACAAGCAGGCTGGTAAACTTGAACTCTATGTAACATCATAAGCAAATTTAATCCAAAGAAAACAAAGACATAAATTATAAGAACTGAAAACATTAAAAAAATCTTAGAAGGAAACATAAGGAAAAGCTTTATAACTTTAGAATTGGCAATGGATTTTTGAGTATGACATTTAAAATACAGGCAATACAAAACATAAATTGGTCCTTATCAAAATTAAAAATCATTTGTGAATTAAAAAGCATTATCAAGTGTAGTAACAAGGCAATCAATATAATAAGTTAAATACTTGCAACTCATATATCTGACAGGTTTTATATCCATAATATATAAAGAACTCTTAAAATGTAGCAACAAAAGTGATAAAACCTGATTAAAAATTGACAACACTTGAATAGCTATTCCACCAAGGAAAATATATAATGTTCAATCAACTCATAAAAAATGGTCAGCTGAAGACCATGGAGACTCCATGGAGACCTTCTCCACCATCTCTGTTCCCCCAGACCAAATCCTCAGGGTCATCTTTTTTTCCCTCAAGGTCATCTTTAGCTCTGAAACAGAACACTAGTTGGAGCCTACCTGCCTCCCCACCAAAAACACCTCCTGTGGATCCCACGGACCATCCCTGTTAGGATTTTGAAAATAAACCTGCTTCTCAGTTGCCTAGCAACTTATGGTGTCATCATGTGTCACCGGACAGGTGGCCACACCTGGAAGGCATAGTTACCTTTCCCCTTAAAGGGACAACCTGACACATGGTCTCTCTCTTGGTCCTTCTTTTGGTCTCTCTTGCTCCTGGCCTCCTGGCCTTTTCCCCTTTCTCTATAAGGCACCCCCTTTCTCTTCCCCCTCTCTCTTTCCCTTCTCTCTTTCTCTCCTGCCTCGTCCAGAGATGGTCTCTGCGACCACTTCCCCTTCCCATAATGAACCTACCACGTGGAACTGGTCACGTGTCGTGATTTGTGAACCCCCCATGTAACTCTCTTCTGCATGGTTCTAACAATCCCTACCTTGGCCTTCCTGTAATGAAAGTTTTGGTTTCTTTAAAAATGCTGTTACATTATGTAAACCTGTTTTTGTTTTAATCTCAAGTGTGGGATTTTAGTTTGTCCAAAGCTGATAATTGCCTTCTGCAGGGGCGTAGTCTTTGCCAGCTGGAGTCAGCTGAAATCTGAGGACTTTGAGTGGTATAAGTATTAGAGGAGAGAGAGAAAGAAAAAGAGAGAGACAGAGACAGAGACTGTGGTGGCTTGGAGGAGACAGGCAAAGACTGCTTGTTGAGTTTGCTGGTTTGCTGGTTACCTGGATTGCTGCATATTGTGACAAATGAGACTGGTATTTTTTCCCAAAAGAACCCAATGACTTTACCCAGCAGGAAGAAGTAAGGAGGTCTGCATCTCCTTTCATTTTTGACCTTCTTTCCCTCTTACATAAGGTTGAAGGGTTGAAAGGCAGGTAGAGGCTTTAGAAACCCCAAATAAAGTAGAGTTTTAAAAAATTAGTGCGGGTCGGGACAAGATGGCGGCACCAGGAGAACACTGCTTCTGAGGAGCAGGACAACATTTTCCATACAGCGATCAATAGACTGAACTCTGGGCCCTAAAACAAGAGCGATCATGTTTCCCAGGTGAGAGGAAACCCCCACGGTGTGGGAATCAGTCGGGTCCACTCTCAGGTCACCCAGCTAGAACCCGGAAGAGATCCTGGGTCCCGCAGGCACTAGGTCGCCAGACCAGAGCCACATGCCTGCGTGTCCTGATCACATTTGCAGGCTGATCGGTGGGCGTAAAAAACACCAGAGACTGGGAGTCCCAGTTGCGAGAAAACCCCACAGGGAAGGAAGAAAACAGTAGTGGCTTGGGTCACCCAGTCTTTCCCAGGAAAATGTCTTGCAGACCGGTGGGTATGAGCCACCATCACTGAGCTGGGCTAGGCACAGGCACAGGCACAGGCAGTTGCTGTGCGCCAGCTTTCCAGAACAGTCAGAGCTGTGCGCCCCAGGGCAAGAGAGACTGAGAGTCCCTGTCAGGAGAAAGCCCCACAGGGAAGGAAGGAAACAGTACTGACTTGGGTACTCAGTCTTTCCCTGCGGGTACGAGCTGCCATCACTGAACTGGGCTCCAGCCGAAAGCACAGACAGTTGCTGTGTGCCCAGCTCTTCGACATAGACAGAGCTGTGTGCCCCACGACACCAGAGACTGGGAGTCACTGCCCGGAGAAATCCTCACAGGGAACAAAGCAAAGGGGACTGACTTAGGCCACCCAGTATATCCCTGGAAAAGGTCCTGCAGACCTGCCCAACCCAGGGACCTGCTGTGTGCCAGATAACCTGCTTTTACCAGAAGAGCGGTACCCACCCACCACAGATCACTTGGGTACTGGGGCACAGAGCCCCAACCTCAGACCTACAGAAGCCTAGAATCCCCAAGATCAACCCCCAGATACTGCTTCAAGGGACAACTAGTTAACCCTAACAAAACTGACCAAACCACAGGACACACAGTTTACAGCAGCAGATCACTAAATTTACAGCAAGAAACCCAAAATGTGGGCAGCTTTCTTCAGGACTTCCCTGGGTGAGAAGAGAGCCCTCTCAACTAACAAGGATCACTCAGGTCTCTATGCCTGAGGTGAGCAGCAGCAACTCCTGAAAAACACTGGCCATCCAGTGACTATACCAAAAAAGCTGAGAAGGCTTCCTTCAGGAAAAACCATCTTCCTGCCAAAGGGATTCTCTCCACCACAAGATCCCCAGGAACCATGATAAACTAACCCCAAACACCTAAGATAGCCCAATGGGTAGAGGCCAGCTTAAAAGTTCAAACAACAAAAGACAGAATAATATGGCATCTCCAGAACCCAGTTATCCAGGGGCAAGTAGCCCTGGACACCCTAGAATAATTGAAATTCAAAAAGATGACCTAACATCTATGCTCTTGAAGAGGATAACAGAGGAAACAAATAAAATGTGTAAAGAACTAGAGGAAGATAAACTCAAACAGATTATGGCCATCCGTAAAGAAATAGAGGAAGCTGCAACCAAACAGTTTGTGGCCTTTAGAAAGGAAATGCTTAAATCACTGAAAGAAATAAAAGAAACAGAGGATTGTTCAAACAAACAGCTGAAGGAATTGAAGGAAAAACAGGAAAATAAAGTCAGACAGGTGAGGAAATCAACAAAATGGTGCAAGATCTGAAGATAGAATTGGAAAAATTAAAGAAAACACAAATGGAGGAAATTCTGGAGAGAAAGAACTTAGGGAAGAAAACAGGAACTACAGAGGTTAACATAACCAATAGACTACAAGAGATGGAAGAAAGAATCTCAGGTATGGAAGATACAATGGAAGAAATAGATGTATCTGTCAAAGAAAATGTTAAATTTAAAAATTTCCTGACACAGACCGTCCAAGAAATTCAAGACAACATAAAAAGACAAAACTTAAGAATAATAGGAATAGAGGAAAAAGAAGATTCCCTGCTCCAAGGCCCAGAAAATATCTTCAAAATCATGGAAGAAAATTTCCCCAAGTTAAAGGAGAGGCCAATAAGAATACCAGAGACCTACAGAGCACCCAATAAATTAGACCAGAAAAGAAAATCCTCCTGTTACATAATAATCAAAACAGTAAGTATGCAGAATAAAGAAAAAATACTAAAAGCTGCAAGGGAAAAAGGCCAAGTAACATATAATGGCAAACCCATTACAATCACACCTGACTTTTCAAAAGAGACTATGAAAGCCAGAAGGGCATGGACAGATATCATGCAAACTCTAAGGAAACACAGATGTCAGCACAGGCTACTTTACCCTGCAAAACTCTCAGTCCTCACAGACAGAGAAAACAAGATATTCAATGACAAAAACAAATTTCAACAATACCTACAAACAAATCCAGCGTTACAGAAGACACTAGAAGGGAAAACACAACCCAAGAAAACTAGCTACTTTCAAGAAAACAAAGGAAATAACCTCACTACAGTAAAACAAAATGCAACCAAGCACACAACCTTATGACCACAGACAACATCAAAATCAAAGGATCTAAACAGCCACTGGTCATTAATCACTCTCAACATCAATGGACTCAATTCTCCAATAAAAAGACACAGACTAACAGAATGGATGAGTAAACAAAACCCAGCAATCTGTTTCATACAAGACACAGCTAAGCCACGAAGATAGACTGAGGGTAAACAGTTGGAAGACTATTTTCCAAGCAAATGGACACAAGAAGCAAACAGGAGTAGCCATTCTGATATCTGATAAAATAGACTTTCAACCAAAATTAATAAAAAGAGATGGGGAAGGACACTTCATACCCATCAAAGGAAAATTCCACCAGGAAGACATCACAATCCTGAACATCTATGCCCCAAATGCAACGGCACCCACATTTGTGAAAGAAACATTGATAAAACTTAAACCACACATAGATCCCCACACATTAATAGTGGGAGATTTCAACACCCAACTCTCAACAAAGGACAGGTCAACAAAACAGAAATTAAACAAAGAAACAATATCTCTGACAGAGATCATGAATCAAATGGACCTAACAGACATTTACAGAACTTTATACCCAAACACAAAAGAATTTACCTTCTTCTCAGCACTTCATGGAACCTTCTCCAAAATAGAACACATAGTTGGTCACAAAGCAAGCCTCAACACATACAAGAAGATTGAAATAATCTCTTGTATCCTGTCTGATCACCATGGAATAAAGCAGGACCTCAACAACAACAGAAATAGCAAAAAGCCTACACACACATGGAAACTGAACAACTTGCTACTAAATGAGAGCTGGGTCAGGGAAGAAATAAATAAAAAAATTAAAGTCTTCCTAGAAATCAATGAAAATGAAGACAAAACATGCCCCAACTTGTGGGACACAATGAAAGCAGTGCTAAGAGGAAAGTTCATAGCACTAAGTGCCTTCAAGAAGAAATTCGAGACAGCTCATTCAGGCAACTTAATGGCTCACTTAAAAACGCTAGAAAAAGAATCAGACACACCAAAAAGGAGTAGACGGCTGGAAATAATTAAACTCAGGGCTGAAATCAATCAATTAGAAATAAATTAAACAATTCAAAGAATCAATGAAACCAAGAGCTGGTACTTTGAGAAAATCAACAACATTGACAAACCCTTAGCCAAGCTAACTAAAAGGCAGAGAGTCACCACCCAAATCAACAAAATCAGAAATGAAAGGGGGACATAACAACAGACACTGAGGAAATCCAAACAATCATTAAGACTTACTTCAAAAGTCTATATGCCACAAAATTTGAAAAATCTAAATGAAATGAACAATTTTCTTGACAGATTTGACTTACCAAAGCTGAATCAGGACCAGGTAAATCACTTAAATAGTCCTATATCCCCCAAAGAAATAGAAGCAGTCATCAAAAGTCTCCCATCCAAAAAAAGCCCAGGACCATATGGCTTCAGCGCAGAATTCTACCAGACCTTCCAAGAAGAGCTAACACCAATTCTCTTCAAACTATTCCACAAAATAGAAACAGAAGGAATATTACCAAACTCATTCTATGAAGCCACAGTCACGTTGGTACCTAAATCTCACAAAGACTCAACAAAGAAAGAGAATTTCGGGCCAATCTCCCTTATGAACATTGATGCAAAAATACTTAACAAAATACTTACAAACCGAATACAAGAACACATCAAAGATATTATCCACTATGACCAAGTAGGCTTCATCCCAGGTATGCAGTATGCAGGGGTGGTTCAATATACGGAAATCCATCAATGGGATCCACCATATTAACAAACTGAAAGAAAAAAAAAAACACATGATAATCTCCCTACATGCTGAAAAATCATTTGACAAAATCCAACATCCATTCATGTTTAAGTATTGGAGAGATCAGGGATAAAAGTCACATATCTAAACATAGTAAAGACGATATATAGCAACCCTATAGCCAACATCAAACTGAATGGAGAGAAACTTAAAGCATTCCCACTGAAATCAGGGACAAGACAAGGCTGCTCACTCTCTCCATATCTCTTCAACATAGTTCTGGAAGTCCTTGCTAGAGCAATAAGAGAGATGAAGGAGATCAAGGGGATACAAATTGGAAAGGAAGAAGTCACTATTTGCAGATGATATGATAGTATATATGAGTGACCCCAAAAACTCTACCAGGGAACTCCTACATCTGATAAACACCTTCAGCAAAGTGGGTGGATACAAAATTAATAAAAAAAAAATCAGTAGCTCTCCTGTATACAAAAGACAAATTGGCTGAGAAAGAAATTAGGGAAATGACACCCTTCACAATGGCCACTAATAACATAAAATACCTTGGTGTAACCCTAACCAAGTAAGTTAAAGACTTGTATGAAAAAAATTTCAAGTCTCTGAAGAAAGAATTAGAAGAAGATATGAGAAGATGGAAAGATCTCCCATGCTCATGGCTTGGCAGGATTAACATGCTAAAAATGGCCATCATACCAAAAGCAATCTACAGATTCAATGCAATTCCCATCAAATTACTAACACAATTCTTTACGCACCTGGAAAGAAAAATTCTCAACTTCATATTGAATAACAAGAAACTCAGAATTGCTAAAACAATCCTCTACAATAAAAGATCTTCTGGAGGTATCTCCTTACCTGATCTCAAGCTGTACTGTAGAGCAACAGTTATAAAAACTGCATGGTACTGGCATAGAAACAGAATGGTGAATCAATGGAACCGAACAGAAGACCCAGAAATAAACCCACACACTTATGAACACCTAATCTTTGACAAAGATGCAAAAACCATACAATGGAAAGAAGAGCATCTTCAACAAATAGTGCTGGTCTAACTGAATGTCTACATGTAGAAAAATGTAAATAGATACATACTTATCCCCCTGCACAAAATTAAAGTCCAAGTGGATCAAATACCTCAACATAAAACTGGACACATTAAATCTGTTAGAAGAAAAAGTGGGGAAAACCCTAGAACTCATTGGCACAGGAGACAACTTCCTGAACAGAACACCAACAGCTCAGGCTCTAAGAGCAACAATCAATAAATGGGACCTCATGAAACTGAAAAGCTTCTGTAAAGCCAAGGTCACCGTCATCAAAACAAAACGACTGCCTAAAGACTGGGAAAGAATCTTCACCAACCCTTTATCTGACAGAGGACTCATATCCAGTATATATAAAGAACTAAAGAAGATGAAAAAACAGCAAACCAAGTAATCCAATTTTAAAAATGGGGAACAGTGCTAATCGGAGAACTCTCTGTAGAGGAATATCGAACTGCAGAGAAACACTTAAAGAAATGCTCAACCTCATTAGCCATTAGGAAAATGCAAATGAAAACAACCTTGAGATTTCACCTTACACCCGTCAGAATGGCCAAGGTGAAAAATATAAGTGACAACACATACTGGTGAGGTTGTGTAGAAAGGGAAACCCTCCTCCACTGCAGGTGGGAATGTAAACTTGTATAACCACTCTGGAAATCAATCTGGCGCTTTCTCAGACAACTGGGAATAGAGCTTCCTCAAGATCCAGCTATACCACTCCTAGGCATATATCCAAAAGAGGCTCAAGTACACCATATGGACATTTGCTCAACCATGTTTGTAGCAACATTATTTGTAATAGCCAGAAGCTGATAACAGCCCAGATGTCTCTCAGCTGAACAATGAATGCAGAAATTGTGGTACATCTACACAATGGAGTATTACTCTGCAATGAAAAATAAGGAAATCATGAAATTTGCAGGTAAATGGTGGGACCTAGAAAGGATCATCCTGAGTGAGCTGTCCCAGAAGCAGAAAGACACACAGTATATACTCACTCATATAGAAATATAACATAAGATAAACCTACTAAAACCTGTACATCTAAAGAAACTAATTAAGAGAAAAGACCCTGACTAAAATGCTCAATCCCCATCCCAAAAGGCAAAGAGGGTGGACATCAGAAGAAGAAGAAAACAGGAAACAAACTAGAAACCTGCCACAGAGGGCCTCTGAAAGACTCTGCCCTGCAGACTATCAAAGCAGATGCTGAGACTTATGGCCAACTGTTGGGCACGGTGCTTGTAATTTTATGAAAGATGTGGCAAATAGTAAAATCTGGAGAGGATGGGAACTCCACAAGGAGAGCAATAGAACCAGAAAATTTGAACACAGGGGTCTTTCCAGAGTCTCATACTCCCATCAAGCACCATGCATGCAGATATCTTAGAACCCCTGCACAGATGTAGCCCATGGTAATTCAGTGTCCAAGTGGGTTCCATTGTAATGGGAAGAGGGACTGCTGCTGACATGAACTGATTGGCCTGCTCTTTGATCACCTCTCCCTAAGGGAGGAGCAGCCTTACCAGGCCACAGAAGATGACCATGCATCCACTCCTTATGTGATCTGATAGACTAAGATAAGAAGGAATTAGAGGAGGACCTCTCTTACCAGTGGACTTGGGGAGGGGCATGAGTGAAGAAGGGGGAGGGAGGGTTGGACTTAGATGATAGGAGGTAGGGGTTTATGGGGGGATACAAAGTGAATAAAGTGTAATTAATAAAATAAAATTTAAAAAAATTAGTGCATATACCTTCCCTTCCCCCAGGCTCCAATACCAGCAAGAATTCACCTTTGAACACACCAGCCAAGAAGTTGAGTAAAACAGGGAACCCACAGCCAACACACTCTCTGAAAATCCAGAGAGGAAACAGAAACTAAGGAATAGAACAGCCACCTAACAAAGACAAACAAAGAAATCAGCACCTAGACCTATCATCAATCATCCCCAAAATAGATGCCTGGATATCAATGTAAAATCACAGTATCAGCCAGGATAATACATCTCCAAGAGAGCCCAGCTATCCTACCACAGCAGGACCTGAATATTCCAACATAGCTGAAGCAAAAGAAAAAAAAAAAACCTTAAAACCAACTATATGAAAGTGATAAATGTCCCCAAAGAGCAAATTAATAAATTCACTGAAGCAATTCAGGAAATCATAAATAATTGGGGGAAATATTAAATCCCTTAATGAAAGCCAGGAAGACACACACACACACACACACACACACACACACACACACACACACACACTTACATTTACACACGCACGCACACACTTGGACAAAATGAATAAATCCCTTAATGAAAGTCCCCCCCCCCCACAAAAACACTTGAAGGAAGCCAATAAAATTGTTCCAGACCTGAAAATGGGAATAGAAGCAATAAAGAAAACACAAACTGAAGGAATTCTGAAAATGAAACATCAAGGAATGCCAGCAGGAAGTATAAAGGCAAGTTTCATTCACAGAATACAAGAGATGGAAGACAGAATCTCAGAAACTGAAGATACAATAAAAGAAATGGAAACACCAGTCAAAGAAAATGTTAAATCTAAAAGAAATTCTGACTTAAAACATACAAGAAATATGGGACACTATGAAAAAGAAAAAAAAAAACAATCCTAAGAATAATAGGAATAGAGGATGGAGAAGAATCCCAGCTCAAAGGCCCAGAAAATATTTTCCAACAAAATCATAGAAAAAAATTTTCTAACCTAAAGAATGAGATGCCAATAAAGGTACAAGAAGCTTACAGAACACAAAATAGATTGGACCAGAAAAGAAAGTCCTCATGTCATATAATAATCAAAACACTAACATACAGGACAAGAATATAATATTAAAAGCTGCATGGGAAAAGGACCAAGTAATACATAAAAGCAGAACTATTAGAATTGCACCTGACTTCTCTATATGCTAGAAGAGCCTGGGGCTGAAGACTCTAAGAGACCATAGATGCCAGCCCATATTATAATACTTAGCAAAATTTTCAATCATCATAGATGGAGAAAATAAGATATTTCATGTTAAAAATTAAATTTAAACAATATCTACAAATTCAGCCCTAAAGAAGGTGGTAGAAAGAAAACTTCAACCCAAGGAGTTTACTACACACATGAAAAAATAAATTAAGACAGAAATAAAGAAATAGACTTTCTAGAATTAAATGAAAACGAATGCACAACATACCCAAACTTATTCCCATGAATGCAGTACTAAAAGAAAAGTTTATAACAGTAAATGTCTACCTAAAAAACTGAAGAGATTTTTTACCAGAAAAATTGCAGTACACCTGAAAGCTCTGGAACAAAAAGAATTATGCAACACAATTAAGAATTATGGCAGGAAATATCAAACTGAGGGCTGAACTCAATAAAACAGAAGCAAAGAGAACAATACAAAGAATCAATGAAACAAAGAGTTGGCTCTTTGAGAAAATCAACAAGATAGACAAAACTTCATGCAAAAACTCCTAAAAGATGGAAAGAATATCCAAACTAATAAAATCAGAAACAAAAAGGGAGACATAACAACAGACACTGAGGATTTTCAGAGAATCATGAGGACATGCTTATAAAAACCAAACCAAACAAAACTGTGCTCCACCAAATTGGAAAATCTAAAGGAAATGTACAATGTTCTTGATAGATAGCACTTATCAAAGTTAAATCAAGATCAGATACACAATTTAAATGGACCGATAGGCCTTAGTGTGCAGAACTGGTGGACTATGCCTCCAGGGGAATTACTATGGGACTAACGAGATGGAGCATGTTCAAACCTTGAAAATGAGAATGGAAGGTGTGGGACAAAGCTCTCTACTTTTTCTGTGTCTGCCTCAGTAGCATGTGACACAACCTCCAGGTGGCTACAGGTGGTCAGTCACATGAGCTTGTCTCCTGTTATCTTTCCCCATGTAAACAGAACATTGCCAACATTCTAAGTCCCATCCAATGAGAGGCATTCACGTTCCTTCCTGCCCAAGGTTTTTAAGTCCCAGTTTCACATGAAATAAACATCAAACACCATTTGCTTCCCCGAAGGACATCCGAGAATGGATTTTAATTTTGAGCTGTAGCACTGGGGAAAGATGGGACTCCTTTCCCTTGAAAGGGTAAAGAATTCATCACTGGACCGCAGAGTCAGCTACAGTGCAGAACCACTGTGCTGCTTCAAGGTTCTGCTGTTCATCTCTGCCTGCTGCAGTGCTGATATTCGTGCAGGGGCGGTGGTGGGGTGCTGCAGGCTGTTCTCGAAACAGCCCCTGGCTCCCCTAGGTCTGGCCAGGCCCTAGTTGCCAACTGACTGGGTCTCAGGGCCCTGAGCTCTTCACTGCTATTTGGCCTGGTGCCAGCAGCACAACTGAAAGACCAGTAACACTTATTGAGAGAAAAATATCTTTTTCCTGAATCCCAGGCAGAATGGGAAATCTTGTAACACAGACTTTGTTCTGTATCAATCAGCACCCCGAGCTTCATGTCCAAAGGCCACATCTTCCAGCAGAAAAGCACACACTGTCACTTCAGTGCCTCAACGGTATCCTATGACCCTTCTGTAACACAAGGAACTATACTTGAGAAATAGAAGCCAGATTAAAAGTCTCCCAAACAAACAGACAGACAAACAAAAAAAGACCAGGGCTAGATGTTTTAGTGTAAAATTCTACCAGAATTTCAAAGAAGAGTTAAACCCATTACTCCTCAAATTCCTCCCCAAAAGACGGTCAGAAGACACATTGCCCAATTCTTTTTTTTTCAATTTTTTTATTATTATCATTTATTACAATTTATTCAATTAGTATCCTGGCTGTATCTCCCTCCCATATCAACTCCTAATCTCACCCTCCTTCTCTCTTCTCCTCCTATGTTCTTTTCCTAATCCACTGGTAGGTGAGGTCTTCCTTCCTTTCTCTTTGACCCTAACCTATAAGGTCTCATCAGGACTGGTTGCATTGTCTTCCTTCCTCTGTGGCCTGGCAAGGCTGCACCTCCCCGGGGAAGGTGATCAGAGAGCCTGCCACTGAGTTCATGCCAGAGATAGTCCCTGCTCCTTTATTAAGGAGCCACTTGGAGACTGAGTCTATGGGCTACATCTGAGCCAGGGTTTTATGTCCTCTCCACGCATTGTCTTTGGTTGGGGTATCAGTCTCTGCAGGCCGTCCAGTTGCCAATTCTTTTTATGAGGCCACAGTCACCCTGAAACCTAAACCACATAAAGACTCAAGAAAGAAACCAAATTACAGACCAATTTTCTTTATAAACACAGATGTTAAATATACTTGCAAAATAAATCCAATAATTCATCAAAAAGACAATCCACCATAATCAAGTAAGCTTCATTGCAGAGATGCAGGGATGGTTCAGTATATGAATATTAGTAAATGTAAGCCACCATATAAGCAAACTGAAAGAAAAAAATGATTATCACATTAGACATTAGAAAAGCCTTTGACAAAATATAACACCCCTTCATGATAAAAGTCCTGGAAAGATTAGTGATACAAGGGACATACCCAAATATAAAAAATGTAGTTTACAGCAAGCCTATAACCAACATCAAATTAAATGGAAAGACTCAAAGCAATTCTACTAAAATTAGGGACAAGATAAGGTCGTCCACTTTCTCCTTATCTATTCAAGATAGTACATGAAGTTTTAGCTAGAGTAATAAGACAACAGAAGATCAAGGGGATACAAATTGGAAAGGAAGAACTCAAACTGTCGTTATTTGCAGATGATATTATAGTATACATAAGTGACCCTAAAAATTCCACCAGGGAACTCCTACAGCTGATAAACACTTTCAGCAAAGTGGCTGAATACAAGATTAACTAATAAAAAACTTTAGTCCTCCTATATACAAGTGACAAACAGGCTGAGAAAGAAATCAGCGAAATAACACCCTTCACAATAGCCTCTAATAATATAAAATATTTTAGAGTAATCTAACTAAACAAGTGAAAGACCTATATGATAAAAATGTCAAGTATTTGAAGAAAGAAATTGAAAAAGATATCAGAAGATGGGAAGAGCTCACATGCTCATGGATCAGTGGAATTAACATAGTAAAAATGGCCATCCTACCAAAAGCAATCTACGGAGTCAACGTAATACCTACCAAAATTCTAACACAGATTTTTACAGACCTTGAAGGGACAATTCTCAACTTCATATGGAAAAACAAAAAACACAGGAGAGCTAAGGTAATCTTCAATGAGAAAAGAATTGCTGGAAAGTATCACTATCTCTGATTTCAACTTGTACTACAGAGCTATAGGAATAAAAATTACATTTACTGGCATAAAATAGACAAATTGATCACTGGAATCAAAAACCCAGAAATACATCCGCATAGCTAAGGACACCTGATTTTTGAAAGCCAGAAATACACACTGGAAAAATAACAGCATCTTCAACAAATGGTGCTGGTCAAACTAGATGCCCACAACTAAAAGAATGCAAACAGAACAATACTTATCACACTGCATAAATCTCAAGTTCATGTGGATCAAAGCAGACACACAGAACCTGCTAGAAGAGAAAGTGGGGAATAACCTTTAACACATTGGCACAAGAGACAACTTTATGAACAAAATACCAATAGTACAGTAAGTAAGATCAATAATAAATTAATTAGCACACTCACTGGGAGGGGGAATCCAAGATGGTGGCATCAGGAGGACTCTGTGTATGAGGAGCGGGACAGCAGTGTCAGTACAGCGACCAAGAGACTGAACTCTGGGCCATAAAACACCAATGATCGTGTTTCCCAGGGGAGAGGAAATCACACGGTGTGGGAATCAACTGGATCCATTCTCAGATCACCCAGCTAAAACTCAGAAGAGATCCCCGGGTCCCGCAGGCACTCGGTCCCAAGACCAGAGCAACACTCCTGCGTGTCCTGATCACCTTCCCAGGCTGAACTGTTGGCACCAAAACACTAGAGACTGGGTGTCGCAGTCGCGAGAAAACCCCAAAGGGAAGGAAGCAAATGGGACTGACCTCAGGTCAACCAGTCTATCCCTGGAAAAGGTCCCACAGAATGGCAGGCACACAGCCACCAGCCCAGAGTCCTGCTGTGCACTTGATGCTCCATTGCAGACAGAATTTCCCGTTGGGAGGAAACCCCACAGTGAAGGAAATAGCAGGGCCGAGCTTAGAGCACTCAGCCTAACCCCCACCATACACATAAAAGTTCTCGGGAAAAGTTCCCAGGTTCCTGCCCAGTCACCAACTTGGAGCCACCACCCGACAGCTCCTGCGCACTTTTTTTTTCTTATCAGTTACATTTTATTAACTCTGTATCCCAACCGTGTCCCAATCCCTCATTCCCTCCCAGTCCCTCCCTCCCTCCCTCATTTCCACCATGCCCCTTGCCAAGTCCACTGATAGGGGGGACCTCCTCCCCATTCATCTGATCCTTTTTTATCAGGTATCTTCAGGACTGGCTGCAAAGCTCTCCTCTGTGGCCTAACAGGACTGCTCCTCCCTTGGGGGGTGGGGAGGCCAAAGAGCCAGTCATTGAGTTCCTGTTAGAAATAGTCCTTGTTCCCCTCACTATGGGAAACCAATTGGTTATTGAGCTACCACAGGCTACATCTGAGTAGAGGTTCTAGGTTACATTCA
>NW_026591872.1:4225259-4246017 GCF_907164565.1 Psammomys obesus | reverse complement strand
ATCCCATCTGTCTTTCTAAACGAGGATTGATAATCTTACCCCATGTCTGCTCTCTTGATTATCTTTTTTAGGTGCATAGATTTCATTATGTTTATCATATCTTATAGGTCTATATAAGTGAGTATATACCGTGTTTGTCTTTCTCCTTCTGGGATATTACACTCAGGATAATCTTTTCTAGATCCCACCATTTGCCTGCAAATTTCATGATTTCCTCCTTTTTGATTGCTGAGTAGTATTCCATTGTGTAAAAATACCACAATTTCTGTACCCATTCCTCCATTGATGGACATCTGGGTTGTTTCCAGGTTCTGGCTATTACAAATAATGCTGCTATAAACATGGTTGAGCAAATATCCCTTTTGTGTACTTGAGCAAACTTTGGGTTTATACCTAGCAGTTGTATAGCTGGGTCTTGAGGAAGCACTATTCCTAATTGTCTTAGAAAGCGCCAGATAGATTTCCAGAGTGGTTGTACCAGTTTACATTCCCACCAGCAGTGGAGGAGGGTTCCCCTTTCTCCACAACCTCTCCAGCATGTGTTGTCCCTTGAGTTTTTCATCTTGGCCATTCTGATGGGTGTAAGGTGATATCTCAGGGTCGTTTTGATTTGCATTTCCCTGATGGCTAATGAGGATGAGCATTTCTTTAAGTGTTTCTCTGCCATTCGATATTCCTCTGTCGAGAATTCTCTGTTTAGCTCTGTTCCTCATTTTTTAATTGGATTACTTGGTTTGCTGCTTTTCAGCTTCTTTAGTTCTTTGTATGTACTCGATATTAGTCCTCTGTCAGATAAAGGGTTAGTGAAGATTCTTTCCCAATCTGTAGGCAGGCGTTTTGTTTTGATGACAGTGTCCTTTGCTTTACAGAAGCTTTTCAGTTTCATGAGGTCCCATTTATTGATTGTTGCTCTTAGAGTCTGTGCTGTTGGTGTTCTGTTCAGGAAGTTGTCTCCTGTGCCAATGAGTTCTAGGCTGTTCCCCACTTTTTCTTCTAACAGATTTAGAGTATCTGGTTTTATGTTGAGGTCTTTGATCCACTTGGACTTTAGTTTTGTGCACGGTGATAAATATGGATCTATTTTCATTTTTCTGCATGTGGACATCCAGTTGGACCAGCACCATTTGTTGAAGATGCTGTCTTTTTTCCATTGAATGGTTTTGGCTTCTTTGTCAAAAATCGAGTATTCATAGGTGTGTGGGTTTATTTCTGGGTCTTCTATGTGGTTCCATTGATCCTCCTTGCTGTTTTTGTGCCAATACCATGCAGTTTTTATTACTATTGCTCTGTAGTACAACTGGAGATCGGGGATAGAGATACCTCCAGATGATCTGTTGTTGTACAGGATTGTTTTGGAGATTCTGGGTTTTTTGTTTATCCATATGAAGCTGAGAATCTTTCTTTCAAGGTCTGTAAAGAATTGAGTTGGTATTTTGATGGGAATTGCATTGAATCTGTAGATTGCTTTTGGCAGGATGGCCATTTTCCCAATGTTAATCCTACCAATCCATGAGCACGGGAGATCTTTCCATCTTCTGAGATCGTCTTCAATTTCTTTCTTCAGAGACTTGAAGTTTTTCTCAAACAGGTCTTTCACTTGCTTGGTTAGTGTCACCCCAAGGTACTTTATGTTATTAGTGGCTATTGTGAAGGGTGTTGTTTCCCTAATTTCTTTCTCGGCCCTTTTGTCTTTGGTATACAGGAGGGCTTCTGATTTTTTTGAGTTGATTTTGGATCCTGCCACTTTGCTGAAGGTGTTTATCAGCTGGAGGAGTTCTCTGGTTGAATTTTTGGGGTCGCTCATATATACTATCATATCATCTGCGAATAGTGACACATTGACCTTTTCCTTTCCGATTTGTATCCCCTTGATCTCCTTTAGTTGTCTTATTGCTCTGGCTAGGACTTCAAGTACTAGGTTGAAGAGGTAGGGAGAGAGTGGGCAGCCTTGTCTTGTCCCTGATTTCAGTGGGATTGATTTAAGTTTCTCTCCATTGAGTTTGATGTTGGCTATAGGCTTGCTGTATATTGCCTTTACTATGTTTAGATATGTGCCTTGTATCCCTGATCTCTCCAAGACTTTAAACATGAATGGGTGTTGGACTTTGTCAAATGCTTTTTCAGCATCTAAGGAGATGATCATGTGGTTTTTCTCCTTCAGTTTGTTTATGTGGTGGATTACATTGATGGATTTCCGTATGTTGAACCACCCTTGCATGCCTGGGATGAAGCCTACTTGGTCGTGGTGGATGATATCTTTGATGTGTTCTTGGATTCGGTTTGCAAGTATTTTATTGAGTATTTTTGCGTCAATGTTCACAAGAGAGATAGGTCTGAAGTTCTCTTTTTTTGTTCGGTCTTTGTGTGGTTTAGGTATCAGGGTGACTGTTGCTTCATAGAATGAGTTTGGTAATGTACCTTCTGTTTCTATTTTGTGGAATAGTTTGAGGAGAATTGGTGTGAGCACTTCTTTGAAGGTCTGGTAGAATTCCGCACTGAAACCAACTGGCCCAGGGCTTTTTTGGAGGGGAGACTGTGAATGACTGCTTCAATTTCCTTGGGGGATATAGTGCTGTTCAGTCTTTTTTTCCGATCTTGACTTAATGTTGGAAGATGGAATCTATCAAGAAAATTGTCCATTTCATTTAGGTTTTCAAATTTTGTGGCATATAGGCTTTTGTAGTATGACCTAATGATTGTTTGAATTTCCTTTGTGTCTGTAGTTATGTCACCCTTTTCATCTCTGATTTTGTTGATTTGGATAGATTCTCTCTGCTTTTTAGTTAGTTTGGCTAAGGGTTTGTCTATCTTGTTGATTTTCTTAAAGAACCAGCTTTTTGTTTCATTGATTCTTTGAATAGTTTTATTTGTTTCTAATTGATTGATTTCCTCCCTGAGTTTGATTATTTCCAGCCTTCTGCTCCTCTTGGGTGTATCTGCTTCTTTTTTTTCTAGGGTTTCCAGTTGGGCCATTAAGTTGTTTGTATGTGATGTTACGAATTTCTTCTTGCAGGTATTTAGTGTTATAAATTTTTCTCTGAGCACTGCTTTCAATGTGTCCCATAAATTTGGGTATGTTGTGCCTTCATTTTCATTGAATTCTATGAAGTCTTTAATTTCTTTCTTTATTTGTTCCTTAACCCAGCTGTCGTTGTGTAACAAGTTGTTCAGTTTCCATGTGCGTGTAGGCTGTTTGTTATTTCTGTTGTTGTTGAGGTCCAGCTTAAGTCCATGGTGGTCAGATAGAATACAAGGGATTATTTCAATCTTTTTGTATCTGTTGAGGATTGCTTTGTGACCAACTATATGGTCTATTTTGGAGAAGGTTCCATGCGGTGCTGAAAAGAAGGTATACTCTTTTGAGTTTGGATGAAAAGATCTGTAGACATCTATTATGTCCATTTGATTTAGGGAGTCTGTAAGTGTTTTTATTTCCCTATTTGTTTTCTGTCTAGTTGTTCTGTCCCTTGGTGAGAGTGGAGTGTTGAAGTCTCCCACTATTAGGGTATTAGGATCAATGTATGATTTAAGCTTTAATATTGTTTCATTTATGAATGTAGGTGCTCTTGTATTTGGGGCATAGATATTCAAAATTGTGATGTCCTCTTGGTGGATTTTTCCTTTGATGAGAATATAGTGGCCTTCCTTATCTTTTTTGATTAACTTAGGTTGAAAGTCTATTTTATTAGATATTAGGATGGCTACTCCAGCTTGTTTTCTGGAACCATTTGCTTGAAAGACATTTTTCCAGCCCTTTACTCTGAGGTAGTGTTTATCTTTGTTCCATAGGTGTGTTTCTTGGATGCAACAGAATGATGGATCCTGTTTCCACAACCATTCTGTTAGTCTGTGTCTTTTAATTGGGGAGTTGAGTCCATTGATGTTGATAGAAACTAGTGACCAACAATTGTTACTTACTTTAGATGTGGTGTTGATGGTGTCACTGAGTTTCATTGCTTGTCTTCTTTTGGTTTTTTTGTTGTGTAGTTATCTATTTCCTCTGTTTCCTTCGATGTAGTTGTTTTCTTTGGTTTGGAGTTTCCCTTCTAGTAACTTCTGTAAAGCTGGGTTACTATGTAGATATTGTTTAAATTTGGTTTTGTCTTGGAATATCTTGAATTCTCTGTCTATGTTGATTGAAAGTTTTGCTGGGTATAGTAGTCTGGGTTGGAATCTGCGGTCCCTTAAGGACTGTATGATTTCTGTCCAGGCCCTTCTGGCTTTCATAGTTTCTGTTGAGAAATCTGGTGTGATTCTGATAGGTCTACCTTCATATGTTACTTGACCTTTTTCCCTTGCTGCTTTTAGAATTTTTTCTTTGTTTTGTAGGTTCAGTGTTTTGACTATGATGTGACGTGAAGAATTTCTTTTCTGGTCTAGTCTACTTGGTGTTCTGTAGGCCTATTGTATGTTATGGCCATCTCCTTCTTTAAGTTGGGAAAGTTTTCTTCTATAATTTTCTTGAAAATACTTTCCGGACCTTTGACCTGATGTCTTCTTTTTCTTCTACTCCTATTATTCTTAAGTTTTGTCTTTTCATGGTGTCCTTGATTTCTTGGATGTTTTGTGTTTGGAACTTTTCTGATTTTATTTTTTCTTTGAGAGACGTGTCGATTTCCGCAAGTGTATCTTCGGCTCCTGAGATTCTTTCTTCCAACTCTTGTATTCTGTTGGTGATGCTTACCTTTGTAGTTCCTGATCTTTTCTCTATGTTCTCCAGCTCCTGGTTTTTCTCTATTTGTGTTTTCTTTATTGATTCTAATTCTGTTTTCATGTCTTGCACCATTTCCTTCATCTGTTTGAATGTGGACTCCTGCTTTTCAATGATAGCTTCTATTTTTTTGTCCATTTCCTCTCTATGTATCACTAATTGTGCCTCTACTTCTTTGGGTATAATTGCCTGTATTTCTATGAGAGCTTTGTTTATTTCTTCTTTATTTGCCTTCATTTGTGTAGACATTTCTTTGAGAGCTTTGTGCATTTCTTCTCTGTTTGCCTCAATTTTCGTGGTCATTTCTCTCAGAGCACGATTTGTTTCCTCTTGGTTAGTCTCGATTTCTTTGGTTATTTCTCTGAGGGCTTTGTTCATTTCATCTTTATGGGCCTCTAATAGCTGGAGAAACATACTTTTGAGGTCGTTTTCTTGTATATCTAGTGAATTGATGTGTCCATTGTTTTGTGGGGTTGCTGGTGAGGTCATTATGTCCTGATTTTTGTTGAGAGTGTTCTTCCGTCTGCCTCTAGCCATCTGGTTATTTATAATCCTCACTGTTTGTTCCTTGAGATTGTAGTTTGGGCTATGATCATCTCTTTCTGTTTTCTGGACTGTTTTTTCAGGAAGATGAGAAAGGTTCACTGGTTTGGGAGTGTGCACTGTGTTTTCAGTTTTGCCTAAGTAAGGGATGTGACGCTTGCGCTATTTGCGTGCACTTTGAGCGGGCACAGTGTGCATGCATGGATTCTTTGACTATTGTAGTGGCCTGCAGGCCACTATTATGCAGTTCTGTCTGAGCTCCAGGGATTGTTTGCCTGGATTACACTGGTGGACCCGCAAGGCAGAGGCTTCAGTGTTGGGGTCGCTATCCCAAGAATCCCTATGATGCCCACACTAGGGGTGTGGGTGGCAGGGATCTCGTCTGGTTGCTTCTGTGGAGAGGCCCTGGGTCTGGGGCAATCTCTCCCTAGAAGACTCACTCTCTTGCAGGACCAGTTGGAATGCACAGAGTTCCCCTTGCTCACTACTCTCTGTTTTGGTCCTGCTGCGGAAGTGCATGAGTAGGCTAACAGTCAGCTCTGTGACACTGTGGCCGCAGGACTTGGTGTCCACCTTTCCTGTGTGCTGCCTCTTTGTCCTTTCCCTCTGCCAGGATGGTTATGTTGACTGGTCCCTGGGTGGCGAGGGAAAGAGTTAGGATGAGTTTACTCAATCCCAGATCCCGGGCCCAGATCTCTCTGCCAGAAGTAGCCTAGCGGTAGAATCTATGTTTGCTGATCCCAAGAGAGTACCGGGTAGGGTTGAGTGTCCTCAGATCCAGAGCATGGGTTTCTCTGCTACGGGCTGCTGGCTGAGCTGGAGAGAGGGTGCTGTGTCCTTGGCAGGCTGCCTCTCTGTCCTTCCCCTCTGACCTTCCCCTCTGCTAGGGCAAGTTTATGGAGGTGCTCTCAGGGGAGTGCCAGCAGGAGTTGGGGCTTCTCAGTCGAATCCTGAGCCCTGAGCCGGCGTTTCTCTGCCACGGGTCGGGGGGTGGCGCCGGCGATAGAACTTGCTGCTAGACCTTATTGCGCTGGACCCAGGATAATCTCAGGACGTGTAGAATGACCACAGTCCCAGATCCCGAGCTGTAGTTTGTTTGAAAGGAGCGGCCGGCAGCACTGGAGTTCCTGCACTGTGAAGCCGCTGTGCGCCTCTTTATTCTTCTGCTCAGCTGTGGCAGGGTTATGGCGGCGTTTGGGGGACTGCCCGAAAGGATTGGGTTTTCTAGCCCCGATCTCGGGTTGGGGTACAGACAATGTGGTCTGTGGCAGATTCTGCTGGACGCCTCCTGCCTCCTCAGAAGAGGGAGTAGGGATTTTGAGCTGGGCGCACAGCTGCGCAGCTGTAATCCGTGCATGGCGGGAGCTCAATTGTGATGTCGGTGGGTACCTGCATTCCGAGAGACTTTCCAGGGAAAGACTGGGTGACCCGTGACCAGTCTGGCAACTTTGCTTCCCCGTGGGGTTTTTTTGCGACTGGGGCTCCCAGCCTCAGGCACCCTTGTGCCCACCAATCAGCCTGAGAAAGTGATCGGGACAGGCAGGCTTGCAGCACCAGCCCGGAGACCCAAAGCCCGAGTTACCTGGGTTCTCTTTCGGATTCTGGCTGGGCAGCCGAGAGTGGACCCAACCGATTCCCACGCCGTGGGAGCCTCCCCTCACCTGGGAAACACGATCGATTGCTGTTGTTTCAGGGCCCAGAGTTCAGTCTCCTGGTCGCTGCACAGAGTGTGTTGTCCCGCTTCTCAGACACGGTGTTCTCCTGGTGCCGCCATCTTGGCTCCCAACAAAACATAAATTAAACAAAGAAACAATATCTCTGACAGAGGTCATGAATCAAATAGACCTCACAGACATTTACAGAACTTTACACCCAAACACAAAAAATTTACCTTCTTCTCAGCACCGCATGGAACCTTCTCCAAAATAGACCATTTGGTTGGTCACAAAGCAAGCCTCAACAGATACAAGAAGATGGAAATAATCCCTTGTATTCTGTCTGATCACCATGGAATAAAGCTTGACATTCAACAACAGTAATATCAAAAAGCCTACACACACATGGAAACTGAACAACTTGCTACTCAGTGACAGCTGGGTTAGTGAAGAAATGAGAAAGAAATTAAAGTCTTCCTAGAACTCAATGAAAATGAAGACACAACATACCCAAACTTGTGGGACACAATGAAAGCAGTGGTAAGAGGAAAGTTCATAGCACTAAGTGCCTTCAAGAAGAAATTTAAAACAGCTCATTCAAGCAACTTAGTGGCTCACTTAAAAACCCTAGAAAAAGAAGAAGCAGACACTCTAAAAAGGAGTAGATGGCTGGAAATAATCAAACTCAGGGCTGAAATCAATCATTTAGAAACAAATAAAACAATTCAAAGAATCAATGAAACCAAGAGCTGGTTCTTTGAGAAAATCAACAAGATATACAAACCTTTAGCCAAGCTAACTAAAAGTCAGAGAGACACCACCCAAATCAACAAAATCAGAAATGAAAAGGGGGACATAACTACAGACACTGAGGAAATCCAAACAATCATTAGGACTTACTTCAAAAGACTATATGCCACAAAATTTGAAAATCTAAATGAAATAGACAATTTTTTTGATTGATTTGTCTGCTCAATGCTGAATCAGGACCAGGTAAATCAATTATGTTTTCCTATATCCCCCAAGGATATAGAAGTGGTCATCGAAACTCTCCCATTTAAAAAGAGCCCAGGACCAGGTGGTTTTAGTGCAGAATTCTACCAGACCTTCAAAGAAGAGCTAACTCCAATTCTCTTCAAACTATTCCACAAAATAGAAACAGAAGGAACATTACCAAACTCATTATATGAAGCCACAGTCACCTTGGCAGCTAAACCTCACAAAGACCAAACAAAGAAAGAGAATTTGAGGCCAATCTCCCTTAGGAACATTGATGCAGAAATACTCAACAAAATACTTGCAAACCGAATACAACAACACATCAAAGACATCATCCATTACGACCAAGTAGGCTTCATCCCAGGGATGCAGGTGTGGTTCAATATATGGAAATCCATCACTTATAGACAACTGATCTTTGACAAAGATGCCAAAAACATACAATGGAAAACAAGTTAGCATCTTCAACAAATGATGCTGGTCTAACTGGACATCTACACGTAGAAAAATGCAAATAGATTCATACTTATCAAAGACCTCAACATAAAACCAGACACATTAAATCGGTTAGAAAAAAAAGGGAATTCCCTTGAACTCATTGAAACAGGAGACAACTTCCTGAACAGAACATCAACAACATATGCTCTAAGAACAACAATCAATAAATGGGACCTCATGAAACTGAAAAGCTTCTGTAAAGCAAAGAACACCATCATCAAATAAAATAACTGAAAATTGGGAAAGAATCTTCACTAACTCTTTATCTGACAGAGGACTAATATCCAGTATATATAAAGAACTAAAGAAGCTGAAAAACAGCAAACCAAGTAATCCAATAAAAAAAAATTGGGGAACAGCGTTAAAAAGAGAAACCTCTGTAGAGGAATATCGAATGGCAGAGAAACACTTAAAGAAATGCTCAACCTCATTAGCCATTAGGGAAATGCAAATCAAAACAACCCTGAGTTTTCACCTTACACCCAGTAGAATGGCCAAGATGAAAAATTTAAGTGACAACACATGCTGGAGAGATTGTGGAGAAAGGGGAACCCTCCTCCACTGCTGGTGGGAATGTAAACTTGTACAACCACCCTGAAAATCAATGTGGTGCTTTCTCAGACAACTAGGAATGGCGCTTCCCAGAGACTCATACAACAACCAAGTACTATTCATGGAGATAACCTAGAACCCCTGCACAGATCCAGCACATGACAGTTCAGTGTCCAAGACGGTTATATAGTAATGGGAAGAGGGACTGCCTCTGACATAATCTGATTGGCCTGTTCTTTGATCGCTCCTCCTGATGGGGGAGTAGCCTTACCAGGCCACCCTGACTAAAATGCACAACCCCATTTTGAAAGGCAAAGAGGATGGACATCAGAAAAAAAGAAAACAGGAAACAACCTAGAAACCTGCCACAGAGGGCCTCTGAAAGGCTCTGCCCTGCAGACTATCAAAGCAGATGTGGAGACTTAGGGCGAACTGTTGGGCAGGGTTCATGGAATCTTATGTGAGAAGTGAGAAATAGTAAGATCTGGATAGGACAGGGACCACACAACAAGAGCAACAGAACCAGAAATTTTGATCATAGGGTTCTTCCCAGAGACTCATACTCCCACCAAGTACCAGGCATGGAGATAACCTAGAAACCCTGCACAGATGTAGCCCATGGCAGTTTAATGTCCAAGTGGGTTACATAGTAATGGGAAGAGGGACTGCCTCTGACATAATCTGATTGGCCTGCTCTTTGATCACCTCCCCCATGATGGGGGAGCAGCCTTACCAGGCCACAGAAGATGACAATGCAGCCACTCCTGATGTGATCTGATAGACTAAGATCAGAAGGAAAGAGAGGAGGACCTCCCTTATCAGTGGACTTGGGGAGGGGCATTCGTGAAGAAGGGGAAGGGAGGGTGGGACTGAGAGGGGAGGAGGGAGGGACTTATGGGGTGATACAAAGTGAATAAAGCGTAATTAATTAAATAAAATAAAAGACTTGGGGATGACAGGGAGAGGAACAGAGCCAAAAAAAAAAAAAAACACTTTGACACACGGTTCTTTTCTGAGGCTGATACTCTAAACAAGGACCATGCATAGAGGTAATCTAGAACACATGCACAGATATAGCTCATGGCAGCTCAGTCTCTAAGTTGGTTCCCTAATATTGGGAACAGGGACTGTCTTTGACATGAACTCAGTGGCTGGCTATTTTATTACCTCTTCCTGATGGGGGAGCAGCCTTACCAGGGCACAGAGGAAGGCAATGCAGCCAGTCCTGCTAAGACTGGGTGAATGGAATTTTATGTAAGAAATGGGAAATAGTAAGAGCTGGAGAGGACAAGAACTCCACAGGAGAGCAACAGAGCAAGATAATTTGAACACAGGGAACTTCCCAGAGACTCATACTCCAACCAAGGAGTCCAAGGAGATAACCTAGAACCCTGACAATGCAGCCACTTCTGATGTGAACTAATAGACTAAGATCAGAAAGAAGGAGAGGAGGACCTCCCCTATCAGTGGACTTGGGGAGGGGCATGCATGCTGAAAGGGGAGGACGGTGGGGCCGGGAGGAGAGGAGGGAGGAGCTTACCGGGGGGATACAAAATGAATAAAGTATAATTAATAAAAGTTAAAAAAAAGAAAAATAAAAGTATATATATTCTAAAAAAAAAAAAGGAATGTTCAAAGTCCTTAGTCATCAAGGAAATGCAAATCAAAACAACCCTGAGATTTCACCTGACACCCATCAGAATGGCTAAAATGAAAAACTCAAGTGACAACACATGTTGGAGAGATTGTGGAGAAAGAGGAACCCTACTCCACTGCTGGTGGGAATGTAAATTTGTACAATCAGTTTGCAAATCAATTTGGTGCTTTCTTAGACAATTAGGAATAGCACTTCCTCAGGATCCAGTTATACCACTCTTAGGCATATATCCAAAAGATGCTCAAGTATATAACAAGGACATTTGCTCAACCATGTTTGCAGTAGCTTTATTTGTAATAGCCAGAAGCTGGAAACAACCCAGATGTTCCTCATTTGAAGAATGAATACAGAAATTGTGGTACATCTACACAATGGAATATTATTCAGCAATAAAAAACAAGGAAGTCATGAACTTTGCAGGCAAATATTCATAACTGGAAAAGATCATCCTAAGTGAGGTATCCCAGAAGCAGAAAGATACACAGGGTATATACTCAGTCATAAGTGGATATTAAATATATAATACAGGATAGACATAGTAAAATCTTTACACCTAAGGAAACTAATCAAGAAGGAGGACTCTGGCCAAGTTGCTCAATTTCCTTTCAGAACGGCAAAGAGGATGGACATCAGAAGAGAGAGAAAACAAGGAACAGGACAGGAGCCTACCACAGAGGGCCTCTGAAAGGCACTGCCCCACAGGGTATCAGAGCAGATGTTGAGACTTATAGCCAAACTTTGGATGGAGTGCAGAGAATCTTATGAAAGAAGAGGGAGATAGTAAGACCTGGAGAAGACAGGAGCTCCATAAGGAGAGCAAATGAACCAAAAAATCTGGGCACAGTGGTCTTTTCTGAGACTGAAACTCCAACCAAGGACCATTCATGTAGATAACTAGAACCCATGTACAGATGTAGCCATGGCAATTCAGTATCCAAGTGGGTTCCATAGTAATGGGAACAGGGACTGTCTCTGACATGAACTGATTTACCTGCTCTTTGATCACCTCCCCTTGAAGGGGGACCAGCTTTACCAGGCCACAGAGGAAAACAATGCACCCACTCCTGATGAGACCTGATAGACTAGGATCAGAAGGAAGGAGAGGAGGACCTCCCCTATCAGTGGACATGGGGAGGGACATGAGTGGAGAAGGGGGAAGGAGGGTGGGATTGAGAGGGTGGACGGAGGGAGCTACAGTGGGGTAAAAAGTGAATAAACTTTAATTAATAAAAATAAAAATTAAAAAATAATTAATGAAACTTATGAAACTGAAAAGATTTTTGAAGCCAAAGGACCCCCAGACAAAGCGATAGCATGCAAAATGAGAAACGTTTTACCGACTACCCATCCAAAAAAGTACCAATATCCAAAATATATAAAAAAGTAAATAACTTAGATATAAAAAAAATTAAAAATGGGGTACAGATTTAAACAGAATTCTCAATAGTAGAATCTCAAATTTATCAAATCTCTTGATAAATACTTAAATTGTTCAATATCTTTAGTCATTAAGGAAATACATATTAAAAAGACTTAGAGATTCCATCTTACACCTGTCAGAATGGGTAGGACCTAAAACTCAAGTGAAAACATGACATTTGATAAAACATGTTACACTTATTTTATGTAACCAAGATGGTGAACAGTTTCTGGTTTTCTGCCACCAGGATTTTTAACTATGTTAATCTTGATGCTGGTGTCTTCTGCCACATGACTTAATAAAAACTAAAACACACTTGCGCACACACACACACACACACACACACACACTTGCACATGCACACACACATGTACCTCCCCCACATATATGGTTGTGAGGGCCCCTGGTCTAATGTGATGCAAGTCTTGGTGGTGTTAAACAGAAGTTTGAAAATGCACTGGCTTTTCTGGAAGTGGGTTTTCATGGATGGGGTCAGAATACCATTGCAATTATGAATTGCTGGTTAATGCTAGTTCCATGCCAGTACTAATTCTAGTTAGAGTTTCTATTGCTGTGAGGAAACACCACGACCAAAGCAACTTGGGAAGTAGAGGGTTGACTTGACTTATATTTCCATAGAACTGTACATAATTACAGGAAGTCAGGACAGGAACTCAAACAGAGCAGGAATCAGGAGGCAGGTGCTGATGCAGAGGCTGTGAAGGAGTGCTGCTTATTGGCTTGCTCATCATGGCTTGCTCAGCCTGCTTTCTCATAGAACCCAAGACCATCAGCCCAGGGATGGTACAACCCACAATGGGATGGGCTCTCACCTATCAATTACTAATTAAGAAAATGCCCTACCAGATGTTATGGTGGTATTGGTTATGGGGGTATTTTCTCAATTGAGAGTTCTTCCTTTCAGATAACTCTACTTTGTGTGTCAAGTTGACATAAGACTAGCCAGCATATCCCACTGCCTATGCTTCCCTCAAAAAACAAAATGAAAGAAAACAAAATAAAAGTACAAAACAACCCCTCCAGCAAAGCAAGGTAAAACTGAGAGCATGGGGCATGATTTGAACTGACCAGTCAGAATTGTTTTCACTTTCTTTACTTGCCACTGGAAGACATCCAGCATAGCCTCTCTGATCTGTGGCTGTGCTCTAAGCCTGTCTGATGTTGCCCCTGCCAACAGTGGCAGTCTCCACTCTCACATGGAGAAGAATTATCTGCAGTAGAAAAAAATGAATTGATTCGGGGAAATTCTGTTATCAAAGATGGAAGAGAAAATTCTGATGGCACTGTTTCATTCCTCCATGCCTCTGGTTCTGTATCACTTCCTTAACTTCTCTGTTATAAACATATATATTTCCTGGCCATGAGAGCTGAGCAAATCACTGTATTTTTCACTTAAGCTATTTGGAGGTAGATCTCTGTTATAAGCTTATTAGAATCTTGAACTGAAAGACATGAAATTCCTATTTAGAGACTGCCAGAAATACTGGAGAGACATTTTCAAAGTGGTTGTGGACATCTTGGGTATTTAGAATAAAGGAAGAAAAATGAAAGGATGAATTTGTGGGATAATAGATGTTACTGAACACATCTTTGTCTGGAAAACTGTTTAAAACAGGGATATTTATATTTTATCTGGAGTGAGATAATGTCAATACCTATTGCAAATGGTTTTTGAAAAAGATTGTTGTAATTTTTCATTCTATTGCAGAAATCACACTGTTTACAACAGATGGTGATTTAATATAGGAAATGGATTACAAAAGTTTTGGAAGGGCTAGAGGTGCAGAAGGAGGAGGTAGCTATTATGAGTAACTGCTGGAAGGCATAACTCTCCAAGGCTAGAAGAATAAAAATGAAGAAAATTGACATTCTTAGTCTGTGAACATGCATAGACAATGCTGCTGGAGTTCCTGAGCATACCCTTGACTCCTACAATACTGTTGGGGTCAGAACTACATGCAATTACCTGGTGCCACTACAGAAGTCAAGCACAGAATGGCTTCTTTATCTTGTACTTTATCAAAAGCAATGGCATCCTATTGGTTAAAGTTAAAAAGTAGCTGGGAAGAGAGCCATGGGATTTCTAGCTCCCAACTCCAGCAATACAGGGTTGATTACAGAAGGTCACATGTATACCTAAGCAGCTAAGACAATTTTTACAAACCAACTTCTAAGGAAGTTGAAGGATTAAAGATGGAATACATGTAAATTGTATAATATGGTTCTTAGCTCCTAGCAAAAACTCAAAAGGATGGTTACAGTGGTGAGCATGTTTCTGACTCTGATTGCACATATCTATCATTTACAGTAATGACATCTTCCTCATCTATGGTAATAGTTTCCTTTTCCACCACCTTCTTTATATGATGCCAAGGTAAGCATGTAGATTTTCTTGTTTATTTATTGCAAAATATTTCATAGTCACAGTAAATTTTGAAAGTCTAGTGCCACAAATAAATAAATGTAACAGTAGCATGTACACGGCTTACTTGTTTTATTTTGCTTCAGTATCTACAAACTGTGGGTTGCCTCTTGTTTACAGTGTGGAAGCTAAACTCTTGTAAGCATGACTATCCTTGTGACCCATTTCCATTTCCTTTCTCTCTTTTTTTAAATTCTTTTTATTTTTATTAATTACAGTTTATTCACTTTGTAACCCCCTATGGCTCCCTCCCTCCTCCCCTCCCAGTCCCACCCTCTCTTTTCCCCACTCTTGTCCCTCTCCCAGTCCACTGAAAAGGGAGGTCATCCTCCCTGTCCCTCTGATCCAAGTCTATCATGTCTCATCAGGATTGGCTGCATTGTCTTCTTCTGTGGCCTGGTAAGGCTGTTTCCCCCCCACACCTCAGGGGGAGGTGATCAAAGAGCAGGCCAATCAGTTCCTGTCAGAGACAGTCCTTTCTCTTTTAATTTTCACAATTCCTTGCTTAACATTCTAAGCTTTGAAATATAATAAAGCTTTTTTTTCATGTAAATCTTGGAGATGATGGTTGTGTTTAAATTCCTTCATGTAGGCAGCCTCAAGTCAGAAGCCTCCATTTCAACCTATTCTAATAAATTTGAACTAAATTCTCAGATATCTTTGCAGTAGCCACCTGTAGAAAGACTGAGGGAATTCCTGAATGAATGTATGCTTTTGACAAGGGCACCCTAGAGTCTCAGACCCATGAAGAAAATGACAACTCTTTTCATAAGGGTGGTGTATTTGTATGAGGCTGAGAGGGAAAGGGCAACACCTTCCTTGGGTCTGAGTCTAAATGATGACAGTGTGCAGAAAATGTCCACCTTAGCTTCCCCCGCCCCAAATATTACAGCCTGAAGACTGTTACCTCACAGAGACTGATCTAAAGAAATTAACTATGTCTCCTTGATCCAGTTGCATATTCTAAACCCTGTATTCTTGTTTATCTCTATGTAATAACCTAGCTTCCTTGTCCAGCAATTGTGCAATAACCCCAGTTCTTTGTTCATCTCTATACAATAAACACATCAAGCTTCCCGGGTGCTTCAGTTTCTCCAGCTGATAGAGCAGTACCCCCCCCCCCAACTTTCTGTCTCTGTCTTTGTTTGTTTGTCTTTTCTTCCTTCCAACCCCATCCCATTCAGGTCTAAGTTTCTGGAGGCATGCTGGATGAGGCAGCTATCAAATAGGCCTCCATTTCTCCAAAAGCACACAGCTCTTCCACTAAGGCTAGATTTTGAAGTTAACCCACAAAGGCAGTTTCTGACTTGTAGCTGCTTCTTCAAATTTGGTGTCCAAATGGTCATGGTTAATAGTAAAACAATGCCACTAAGTGGCAGGGAGTGAATCAGAAAAGAAAAAATTGAATTTGTAAATTAAAAAAAAAATGAGAAACCAGAGAATATTATAGTTTGACTTCATTTAACCAGTTGTGAAATGTCAAGAAAATCCACAAAATATGACAATGGAAATTTTTATTAGCAAGACTATCCTTCTGCTCTTACATCTCATCAAATACACACACATGTTGGTGCCTTTAGTCTTTGTCTGTCACACGGTTTTTCTCAGTTGGTACTTGCTCATGTGCTTGAAGTGTCACCTGGAAGATATTTCAACAAATTATCAGCCAGGGATGTAATTCACTTAGTAGAGTGTTCACCAAGCATGCAGGGAATCTGTGGCAGCCCCATCTCTGTGTAATGTTAGGCATGGTAGCACATATTTGTGATCTTAGGATGCAGAAAGTTGGGGTAGGCATATCACAAGTTCAAGATTATCCTTGACTACATAGCAACTTTGAGGACAGCTTTGACTAAATGAGACCCTGTCTCAAAAATTGGCTTATATTACCTTTATGATAAATGCAAACTGCATATGTTTGTGGTCAAACTCTATTATATTTGGCTCTTGGATTTTCCTACATTATCTGTTAGTGAATTACAGTATGCATACTTACCACTTCCTATCCATAACTTACTATCAATAATCAACATCCACTAATTGAACTCAGTTGCCAGTTATGTTTGAGCAGGAAAGTCCATTAGCCTTTTTATATCCTCAGTATCACCTCAATAGCCCTGGCTACCATTACAGTTTCTGCCTGTCACCTATGTGTAACTGCAGCAGCTCTATTTACCCTTATTCTGACTTTTATAACTTGTTTTGATTAAATCCTGTTGATTCTCCTTAAATATCTCATCTATCAGTTACCTTAACTCTAATTCATGACTATCATTCTTCCACAATATTTTTCTGGTCTGACCAGGTAGTCTTTCCTTCTTCTAGAAAGACTTCCTTTCAGTCTATCATATGTATGTTACTAAGGTGATATTTCTGAAATTTATATGCAATTTTACATATTGTTTTTTTCTGGAAAGTCTGGTAGTGACTAGTATTGTCTATTAAATGCACATGCAAATATACATGCATGCAGTGACAATGAAAAAAGAGAGCATTAATTTGACCTGTATTTTTCAACTTCATTTTTAGAAATTTATTTTTTTATTAATTACAGTTTATTCACTTGTATCCTAGCTGTAGCTCCCTCCTCAATTCCCTCCCAATCCCACACTGCTTCTTCTTCTCCTATGCCCTTCCCCAAGTCCACTGATAGGGGAGGTCCTCCTCCCCTTCCATCTGACCCTAGTCTATCAGGTCTCATTAGGACTGGCTGCATTGTCTTCCTCTGTGGCCTGGTAAGGATGCTGTCCCATCAGGGGGAGGTGATCAAAGAGCCAGACCCTGTGTTCACATCAGAGACAGTCCCTGTTCCCCTTACTAGGGTCTGTCTTGGAAAATGAGCTGCCATAGGCTACATCTGTCCCGGGGTTCTGAGTTATTTTCATGCATGGTCACCGTTTGGAGTATCACCCTCAGAAAAGACCCCTGTGCCCAGATTTTTTTGGTTCTGTTGTTCTCCTTGTAGAGCTCCTATCCCCTCCAGGTCTTTCTATTTCCCCCTTCTTTCATAAGACTCCCTGCACTCTGCCGTTTGGCTATGAGTGTCAGCATCTACTTTGATATCCTGCTGGGTAGACTCTTTCAGAGGCCCTTAGTGGTAGGCTTCTGTCCTGTTTCCTGTTTTCTCCCTCTTCCAATGTCCGTCCCTTTTGCCTTTCTGAATGAAGATTGAGCATCTTACCCAGGGTCATCCGTCTTGCTTAGGGTCTTTAGGTGTACAGATTTTAATGTGATTATCCTATATCATATATCTAATATCCACTTATAAGTGAGTATGTACCATGTGTATCTTTCTGCTTCTCGGATACCTCACTAAGGATGATCTTTTACCATTCCCACCATTTGCATTATTTCCTTGTTTTTTTTTTTTTTAATAGCTGACTAGTATTCCATTGTGTAAATGTACCACATTTCTGTATCCATTCCTCAATTGAGGGACATCTGGATTGTTTCCAGCTTCTGGCAATTACAAATAAAGCTGCTACAAACATGGTTGAAAAAAGGTATTTGTTGTGTTCTTCAGCATCTTTTGGATATATGCCCAGGAGTGGTATAGCTGGATCTTGAGGAAGTACTACTCCTAATTGTCTGAGAAAGCTCCAGATTGATTTGCAAAGTGGTTGTACAAATTTACATTCCACCAGCAATGAAGGAAGGTTGCCCTTTCTCCACATCCTCTCCAGCATGTACTGTCACCTGAGCTTTTGATTATAGCCATTCTGATGGGGGTAAGGTGAAATGTCAGGGTTGTTTTGATTTGCATCTCTCTGATGACTAAGGACGTTGAACATTTCTTTAAGAGTTTCTCTGTCATTCCATTTTCCTCTATAGAGAATTCTCTGTTTAGCTCTGTACCCCAATTTTTTTTAGAACTAATATTTGTTTAATTCTCATATTATTTAATGTAGTTTACAGTGGAAATGTATTCTATAAAAATAAATTTTTTAGATTCCCAAACTGAATGAATTATTTGTCAAAGGTCAGATTAATAAAAGGCACATTATTAATTATAAAAAATAATCAAATATTTTCTCTGGCTTTTTCTGTGAAGAATAGCAGTGAAATGATGGAAACTTTTTCTGATGCCAAAAGCACTTATCTTCATGAGTGCCAGCTGCTACATTCTGCTTTACCACACTGTAATAGAACACACAAGCTATGCTTAATTGGTTTTGCCAATGACTAAGGTTTCTACATTTTTAAAAATCATATTCATCCGGTGTTTAAGAAATGTCAAGTCTTATTGTTATATTCTCAGTTTAATTATGAGAAAAAATACTTCAGGCATGAAGTTATGAAGAAAAGTTTCCAAAAGGACTGATAGAAAAGGATATTTAATATCTGACATTTTTTTCTTATAATTAATCTAAAATTAGAGTAAGACTTGACTTCTCTTACACCTGGTTAGCATATGACAATTTAGAGTGACTTCCAAAGGGAAACTTTGCTTTATAACTTCATTTATGCCACCAATGATTTAATGTTGTATGCATTTTAAAATTATAAACATAAATATATATAGACTCATTTACTTTTCAATGTTAAACATGCACCGTCTTTGCCTAAATCATCTATATTTAGTATATATTTTATATATTTTAATTTATTTAAATATTATTATTTTTTTTCTTCTTTTCTTTTTATTAATTACACTTTATTCATTTTGTATCCCCCCATAAGCCCCTCCCTCCTCCCCTGCTGATCCCACCCTCCCTCCCCTTTCTGCATGCATGCCACTCCCCAAGTCCACTGATAGGGGAGGTTCTCCTCTTCTTTCTGATCTTAGTCTATCAGTTCTCATCAAAAGTGGCTGCATTGTCCTCTACTGTGGCCTGGTAAGGCTGCTCCCCCCTCAGGGGGAAGTGATCAACGAGCAGGCCAATCAGATTATGTCAGAGGCAGTCCCTCTTCCCATTACTATGTAACCCACTTGGACACTGAACTGCCATGGGCTACACCTGTGCAGGGGTTCCAGGTCATATCCACGAATAGTCCTTGGTTGGAGTATGAGTCTCTGGGAAGTTCCCTGTGTTCAAATTATCTTGTTCTGTTGCTCTCCTTGTGGAGTTCCCGTCCCCTCCAGCTCTTACTATTTCCCACTTCTTACATAAAATTCCATTCACTCTGCCCATCAGTTGGCCATCAGGCTCAACATCTGCTTTGACAGTCTATACTGCAGAAGCTTTCAGAGGTCCTCTGTGGCAGGTTTCAAGGTTGTTTCCTGTTTTCTTCTGGCTTTCAGAGGCCCTCTGTAGCGGGTTCCGAGGTTGTTTCCTATTTTCTTTTTCTTCTGATGTCCATCCTCTTTGCCTTTCAGGATGGGGATTGAACATTTTAATTAGGGTCCTCTCTTTTGCTTAGTTTGTTTAGATGTACAGATTTTAGTGGGTTTATTCTATATTGTATGTTTATATGAGTGAGTATATACCGTGAGTGTCTTTTTGCTTCTGGGACAACTCACTCAGGATGATCCTTTCCAGGTTCCAACATTTACCTGCAAATTTCATGATTTCCTTATTTTTCATTGCTGAGTAATACTCCATTGTATAGATGTACCACAGTTTCTGCATCCATTCTTCAGTTGAGGGGCATCTGGGTTGTTTCCAGCTTCTGGCTATTACAAATAAAGCTGCTACAAACATGGTTGAGCAAATGTCCTTTTTGTGTACTTGCGCCTCTTTTGGGTATATGCCTAGGAGTGGTATGGCTGGATCTTGAGGAAGCGCTATTCCTAGTTGTCTGAGAAAGCGCCAGAGTGGTTGTACCAGTTTACATTCCCACCAGCAGTGGAGAAGGGTTCCCCTTTCTCCACAACCTCTCCAGCATGTGTTGTCCCTTGAGATTTTCATCTTGGCCATTCTGATGGGTGTAAGGTGAAATCTCAGGGTTGTTTTGATTTGCATTTCCCTAATGGCTAATGAGGTTGAGCATTTCTGTAAGTGCTTCTCTGCCATTCGATATTCCTCTGCAGAGAATTCTCTCTTTAGCTCTGTTCCCAATTTTTTAAGTGGATTACTTGGTTTGTTGCTTTTCAGCTTGTTTAGTTCTTTATATATATTGGATATGAGTCCTCTGTCAGATAAAGGGTTGGTGATGATTCTTTCCCAATCTGTAGGCAGTCGCTTTGTTTTGATGACGGTGTCCTTTGCTTTACAGAAGATTTTCAATTTCATGAGGTCCCATTTATTGATTGTTGCTCTTATACCCTGTGCTGTTGGTGTTCTGTTCAGGAAGTTTTCTCCTGTACCAATGAGTTCTAGGGTATTCCCCACTTTTTTTT
>NW_026591872.1:4197420-4220259 GCF_907164565.1 Psammomys obesus | reverse complement strand
GTGTGTTTCTTGTATGCAACAGATTGCTGGGTTTTGTTTACGTATCCATTCTGTTAATCTGTGTCTTTTTACTGGAGAGTTGAGTCCATTGATGTTTAGAGAGATTAATGACCCCTGGCTGTTAGATCCTTTGATTTTGATGTTGGCTGTGTTCATAAGTTTGTGTGCTTGGTTGCTTTTTGTTTTGCTGTAGTAAGGTTAATTATTTCCTGTGTTTTCTTGACAGAAGCTAATTTTCTTGGGTTGTATTTTCCCTTCCAGTGTCTTCTGTAATGCTGGATTTGTGTGTAGGTATTGTTGAAATTTGTTTTTGTCATTGAATATCTTGTTTTCTCCATCTATGAGGACTGAGAGTTTTGCAGGGTATAGTAGCCTGGGTTGACATCTGTGTTCTCTTAGGGTCTGCATGATATCTGTCCAGGCCCTTCTGGCTTTCATAGTTTCTGTTGAAAACTCAGGTGTGATTCTAATGGGTTTGCCGTTATATGTTACTTGGCCTTTTTCCCTTGCAGCTTTTAGTATTTTTTCTTTGTTCTGTATACTTCCTGTTTTGATTATTATGTGGCGGGAGGATTTTCTTTTCTGGTCAAATTTGTTGGGTGTTCTGTAGGCCTCATGTATCCTTATTGGCTTCTCCTTTAACTTGGGGAAATTTTCTTCAATGATTTTGTTGAAAATATTTTCTGGGCCTTGGAGAAGGGAGTCTTCTTTTTCCTCTATTCCTATTATTCTAAGGTTTTGTTTTTTCATATTGTCTTGGATTTCTTGGATGGTCTGTGTCAGGAATTTTTTGGATTTAACATTTTCTTTGACAGATACATCGATTTCTTCCATTGTATCTTCTACACCTGAGATTCTTTCTTCCATTTCTTGCATTCTGTTGGTTATGCTTACCTCTGTAGTTCCTGTTTTCTTCCCTAAATTTTTCCTCTCCATTATTTCCTCCATTTGTGTTTTCTTTAATTTTTCTAGTTCTATCTTCAGGTCTTGAGTTGTTTTGTTTTCTTCCTTCACCTGTCTGCTTGTATTTTCCTCTTTTTCTTTTAGTTCCTTCAACTCTGTCTCTTTGATTTCTTTCAGTGATTTAATTATTTCTTCTCTGAAGGCCACAAGCTGTTTGGCTGCATCTTCCTGTATTTCTTCACAGATGGCCCTAATTTGCTTGTCTTTATCTTCCTCCATTTCTTTACGGATAGCCATGATCTGTTTGGTTTTATCTTCCTCCAGTTCTTTACGTATTTTATCTGTTTCCTCTATTATTCTCTTCATCAACATAGATGTAAGGTCATCTTCTTGATTTTCTATTATGCTGCATTGTTGAGGGCTGTTCGCCCCTGGATGGCTGGGTTCTGGAGATGCCATATTGCTCTGTCTTTTGTTGGTTGAGCCTTTACGCTGACCTCTACCCATTGGGCTGATTTAGGTTTTGGCTGTTAGTTTCTGTGCTTCCTGGAGTCCTGAGGTAGGGAGTATCCCCTTGGCCGGAAGATGATTTTTCCTGAAGGAGTCCTTCTCTGCTTTTTGGTTATGGTCACTGTATGGCCAGTGTTTCTCCGGAGTTGCCACTGCTCACCTCAGGTTTATAGCCCTGAGTAGTAGCTGTGGTCTATGTTAGGCAGGGGGGGATCTCCTCTTACCCATAAAATTTCTCAAGACAGCTGCCCCATTGCTGGGTTTCTTGTTATAAATTTAGTGTGCTGCTGCTCACTAAATTTCCATGTACAATCCTCTTGAAGAGACTGCTGATTCCCTAGCTGTGGGGTTTTCTCCCAACAGGGAAACTCAGTCTGTTATCCTGGGGCGCACAGTTCTGTCTGAGAAAGTGGGAGGTGCACTCAGCAAGTCTCTGGGCCAAAGGCTGATTGCTCTGCTCTGGACCTGGAGAATGTGCACCTAGGTTGAGTTGGCGCCTGGGGGCACTGCTCTGGTCTGGAGGCTGGGTGCCTCACTCTGGACCAGAAGCTGTATGTCTCTGTCTGGGATGGCGGCTGTAGGCACTGCTCTGGTCCAGACGCTGTGGGTGCAGCCCCCCTGAAGGATCAGGGATTCCCACAGTTTTGGCAGTCCAGCCAGGGACAACTGGCCGATCCCTGGCACAGTATCTGAGGGCTGCTGTAATGGCTCTTCGGCTCCTGCAGGTCCGAGGATGCAGCTGTGTGTCCCAGTGCCCCAGGGGAACACAACAATGGCGGCAGAGCACAGCGCTTCTGCCTGCACCAGAGTCTGCGTGAGTCCAGGAAGTGTTTTGGTGCTGGGTGTCCTAAGCGTTAGAGCTGCTGACCCCCTCCGCTGGGGGTTTCCTCCTGCCAGAGACACGCAGTCTGGTGCCCTGGTGCCCACAGTTCTATCTGATGCGGCGAATCACGCGCGCAGGCAGGGCTCTGTGCAGGCGCCTTTGTCCCGGCTCTGGGTCCGGGCTGGCTCCTGGGGCACCCGCGGAACCCGAGTCTTTTCCAGGGGATGTCTTCGTAACCTGGGGTCGGTCCCATTTGTTTCCTGCTCCGTGGGGTTATCTCTCGACTGGGAAATCCAGTCTATGGTGTTGTGGGCCCACAGTTCAGTCTGGGACCGTGACCAGATCGCGCTGGCGGGTAGCTCTGGGCTGGCGACCAAGCGCCTGGTGGAACCGGGATCTCTTCCGCGGTTTAGCCGGGTGAGTTAAAGCTGATTGAATCCCCCACCGTGGGGTATCCTCTCACCTGAGAAACACAACCACTTGTGTTTTATGGCCGCGAGTTCTGATTGCTGGTCACTGTGCCAATCCTGCTGTGCTGTTCCTCAGAATGAGAGTCCTCCTGGCGCCGCCATCTTGCCCCGCCTCCTATTATGTACCCCATTTTTTAATTGGATTAATTGATTTGTTGCTATTTAACTTCTTGAGTTCTTTATATATACTGTATATTAGCCCTCTGTCAGATATAGGTTTGATGAAGATCCTTTCCCAATCTGTAGGCTGTCATTTTGTTCTGACAACAGTGTCCTTTGATTTACAAAAGCTTTTCAGTTTCATGAGGTCCCATTTATTGATTGTTGATCTTAGAGCCTGTGTTGTTTTTCCTCTATTTTGGAAGTTGTCTCCTGTGTCAATGAGTTCAAGGCTCTTCCCCACTTTTTCTTCTAACAGGTTTACTGTGTCTGGTATTATAATGAAGTCTTTGATCCACTCGGACTTTAGTTTTATGCAGGGTGATAATTATAGATCTATTTGCATTTTTCTACATGTAGATATCCAGTTAGACCAGCACCATTTGTTGAAAATGCTGTCTTTTTTCCATTGTATGGTTTTGGCATCTTTGTCAAGAATCAGGTGACCATAAGTGTGTGGGTTTATTTCTCGGTCTTCTATTCAATTCCATTAATCCACCAGTTGGTTTCTATGCCAGTACCATGTAGTTTTTATTACTGTTGCTCTATAGTACAGCTTGAGATTAGGGATGGAGATACCTCCAGAAGATCTTTTATTGTAGAGGATTGTTTTAGCAGTTCTTGGTTTCTTATTATTCCATATGAAGCTGAGAATTTTTTCTTTCAAGGTCTGTAAATAATTGTGTTGGTAATTTGATGGGAATTGCAATGAATCTGTAGATTGCTTTTGGTAAGAGGAACATTTTTACTATGTTAATCTTGCCAAGCCATGAACATGGGAGATCTTTCCATCTTCTGATATCTTCTTCTAATTCTTTCTTCAGAGATTGGAAATTTTTTCATACAAGCTTTTGACTTGCTTGGTTAGGGTTACACCAAGGTATTTTATGTCCTTTGTGGCTTTTGTGAAGGGTGTTATTTCCCTAATTTCTTTCTCAGCCCATTTGTCTTTTGTATACAAGAGGCCTACTGATTTTTTTTTTGAGTTAATTTTGTATCCAGCCCCTTTGCTGAAGGTGTTAATCAGCTGTAGGAGTTCTCTGCTTAAATTTTTGGGGTTACTCAGGTATATTATCATATCATCTGCAAATAGTGACACTTTGACTTCTTTCTTTCCAAATTGAATCCCCTTCATCTCCTTAAATTTTCTTATTTTCCTAGCAAAGACTTTGAGAACTATTTGAAGAGATATGGAGAGACTGGGTAGTCTTTGCCTTGTCCCTGATTTCAGTGGGTTTGTTTTAAGTTTCTCTCCATTGAGTTTGATGTTGTCTATAGGCTTGTTGTATATTACCTTTACAAATTTTAGGTAACTGCCTTGTATCCCTGATCTCTCCAGGACTTTAAACATAAATGAATGTTGTATTTTATCAAATGGTTTTTCAGCATCTAAGGAGACGATCATGTATTTTTTTTTCAGTTTGTTTATAAGGTGGATTACATTGATGCATTTCTGTATACTGAACCATCCTTGCATACCTGGGATGAAGCCTACTCAGTTATAGTGGGTGACATCTTTGATGTGTTCTTGAAATTTGTGAATATTTTTGAGTATTTTTATGGTTTTTAATATTACTTACAGTTTATTGTATTTGTATCCCAGCTGTATCCTGCTCCCTCATTCCCTCCCAAGCCCACCCTCACTCCCTCATCTCCTCCCTGCCCCTTTCCAAGTCCACTGATAGGGGAGGACCTTCTTCACTTTCATCTGACCCGAGTTTATCAGGTATCTTCAGAACTGGCTGCAATGTCCTCCTCTGTGGCCTAGCAGGGCTGCTCCTCCCTTGAGGAGGGGGAGGTCAAAGAGCCCACCATTGAGTTCATGTCAGAAATAGTCTTACTCTTGCTAGGACACTCACTTGGATACTGAGCTACCATGGGCTACATCCGAGCAGAGGTTCTAGGTTATAATCATGCATGGTCCTTGATTGGAGAAACAGTTTCAGAAAAGACCCCTGTGCCCAGATATATTTGGTACTTGTGGAACTCCTGTCCTCTCCATGTCATATTAACTCTTTCTTTCTTATGATTCCCTGCACCCTGCTGAAGGTTTGGTTATGAGTCTTAGTACCTGCTTTGATACACTGCTAGGTAGAGTCTTTCAGAGGCCCTCTGTGGTAGGCTCCTGTCCTGTTACTTGTTTTCTCCTACATCCAATGTCCATCCCATTTGTCTTTCTAAATGAGGATTGATCATCTTACCCCAGGTACTCTTTCTTGTTTATCTTCTTTAGGTGTATAGATTTTAGTATGTTTATCCTATTTTATAGGTCTATATAAGTGAGTACATACCATGTGTGTCTTTCTGTTTTTGGGATACCTCACTCAGGATGATCTTTTCAAGGTCCCACCTTTTGCCTGAAAATTTCATGATTTCCGTGTTTTTTTTTATTAATTACAGTTTATTCACTTTGTATCCCCCCATAAGCCCCTCCCTCCTCCCCTCCAAGTCCCACCCTTGCTCCTCCTTCTTCATGCATGCCCCTCCCCAAGTCCACTGATAGGGGGGGTCCTTTTCTCCTTCATTCTGATCTTAGTATATCAGATCACATCAGAAATGGCTGCATTGCCATCTTATGTGGCCTGGTAAGACTGTTCTCCCCTCAGGGGGAGGTGATCAAAGAACAGGCCTATCAGATTATGTCAGAGGCAGTCCCTCTTCCCATTACTATGGAACCCACTTGGACACTACACTGCAATGGACTACATAGGTACAGGGGTTCTAGGTTATTTCCATGCATGGTACTTGATTGGAGTATGAGTCTCTGGGAAGATCCCTGTGTTCAAATTTTCTGGTTCTGTTGCTCCCTTGTGGGGTTCCTGTCCTCTTCAGATCTTACTATTTCCCACTTCTTACATAAGAATCCATGCACTTTGCAACAGTTGGCCATAAGTGTCAGTGTCTGCTTTGATAGTCTACAGGGCAGAGCCTTTCAGAGGCCCTCTGTGGCAGGTTCCTAGGTTGTTTCCTGTTTTCTTCTTCTTCTGATGTCCATCCTCTTTTGCCTTTTGGGATGGGAATTGAGCGTTTTAGTCAGGGTCCTCTCTTTTGCTTAGTTTCTTTAGATGTACAGGTTTTAGTAGGTTTATCCTATGTTATATGTCTATATGAGTGAGTATATTACCGTGTGTGTCCCTCTGCTTCTGGGACAGCTCACTTAGGATGATCCTTTGCAGGTCCCACCATTTACCTGCAAATTTCATGATTTCCTTATTTTTCATTGCTGAGTAATACTCCATTGTGTAGATGTACAACAGTTTCTGCATCCATTCTTCAGTTGAGGGGCATCTGGGCTGTTTCCAGCTTCTGGCTATTACAAATAATGCTGCTACAAACATGGTTGAGCAAATGTCCTTTTTGTGTACTTGAGCCCCTTTTGGAGATATGCCTAGGAGTGGTATGGCTGGATCTTGAGAAAGCATTATTCCTAGTTGTCTGAGAACGCACCAGATTAATTTCCAGAGTGTTTGTACAAGTTTACATTCCCACCAACAGTGGAGGAGGGTTCCCCTTTCTCCACCACCTCTCCTGCATGTGTTGTCACTTGAGTTTTTCATCTTGGCCATTCTGATGGGTGTAAGGTGAAATCTCAGGGTTGTTTTGATTTGCATTTCCCTAATGGCCAATGAGGGTGAGCATTTCTTTAAGTGTTTCTCTGCAGTTTGATATTCCTTTACAGAGAGTTCTCTGTTTAGCTCTGTCCCCATTTTTAAATTGGATAACTTGGTTTGCTCTTTTTAAGCTTCTTTAGTTCTTTATATATACTGGATATTAGCCCTCTGTCAGATAAAGGGTTGGTGAAGATTCTCTCCCAGTCTGTAGGCTGTTTTTTTTTTTTTTTTTTTTTTTATGATGGTGTCCTTTGCTTTACAGAAGCTTTTCAGTTTCATGAGGTCCTATTTATTGATTGTTGCTCTTAGAGCCTGTGCTGTTGGTGTTCTGTTCAGGAAGTTGTCTCCTGTGCCTATGAGTTCAAGGCTATTCCCCAGTTTTTTTTTCTAACCGATTTAATGTGTCCAGTTTTATGTTGAGATATTTGATCCACTTGGACTTCAGTTTTGTGCAGGGTGATAAGTGTGGATGTATTTGCATTTTTGCATGTAGACATTCAGTTAGACAAGCACCATTTGTTGAAGATGATATCTTTTTTCCATTGTATGGCTTTGGCATCTTTGTCAAATATCAGGTGTCCATAAGTGTATGAATTTATTTCTGGGTCCTCTGTTTGCTTCCAATGATCCACCATTCTGTTTCTATTCCAGTACCATGTAGTTTTTATAAGTGTTGCTCTATAGTACAGCTTAAGATCAGGGATGGAGATACCTCCAGAAGATCTTTTATTGTAGGGAATTGTTTTAGCAATTGTGGATTTCTTCTTATTCCATATGAAGTTGAGAGTGTTTCTTTCCAGGTCTGTAAAGAATTGTGTTGGCAATTTGATGGGAATTGCAATGAATCTGTAGATTGCTTTTGGTAAGATGGCCATTTTTACTATGTTAATCCTGCCAAGCCATGAGCATGGGAGATCTTTCCATCTTCTGACATCTTCTTCTATTTCTTTCTTCAGAGACTTGAAATTTTTCTCACACAAATCTTTGACTTACTTGGTTAGGGTTACTCCAAGGTACTTTATGTCATTTGTGGCTATTGTGAAGGGTGTTGTTTCCCTAATTTCTTTCTCCACCCTTTTGTCTTTTGTATATAGGAGGGCTACTGATTTTTTTCAGTTAATTTTTTATCCGGCCTCTTTGCTGAAGGTGTTTATCAGCTGTAGGAGTTCCCTGGTAGAGTTTTTGGGGTCACTCACATATACTATCATATCATCTGCAAATAGTGATAATTTGACTTCTTCCTTTCCAATTTGTTTTCCCTTGATCTCCTTCAACTGTCTTATTGCTCTAGCAAGGACTTCCAGCACTATGTTGAAGAGATATGGAGACAGTGGGCAGCCTTGTCTTGTCCCTGATTTCAGTGGGATTGCTTTAAGTTTCTCTCTGTTCAGTTTGATGTTGGCTATAGGCTTGCTGTATATCGCCTTTACTATGTTTAGATATGTGCCTTGTATGCCTGATCTCTCCAATACTTTAAACATAAATGGAGGTTGGATTTTCTCAAATCCAACCTCCTTTTTCAGCATCTAGGGAGATTATCATGTGGTTTTTTTTCTTTCAGTTTGTTAATATGGTGGATCACATTGATGGATTTCCGTATATTGAACCACCCCTGCATACCTGGAATGAAGCCTACTTGGTTATAGTGGATGATATCTTTGATGTGTTCTTGTGTTTGGTTTGCAAGTATTTTGTTGAGTATTTTGCATCAATGTTCATAAGGGAGATTGGCCTCAAATTCTCTTTCTTTGTTGGGTCTTTGTGAGGTTTAGCTACCAAGGTGACTGTGGCTTCATAGAATGAAATTGGTAGTGTTCCTTCTGTTTATATTTTGTGGAATAGTTTGACGAGAACTGGAGTTAGTTCTTCCTTGAAGGTCTGGTAAAATTCTGTGCTGAAACCATCTGGTCCTGGGCCTTTTTGGCAGGAGAGTTTCGATGACCCCTTCTATTTCCTTGAGGGATATAGGAATATTTAATTGATTTACCTGGTCTTGATTCAGCTTTGGTAAGTCGATTCGATCAAGAAAATTGTCCACTTCATTTATATTTTCAAATTTTGTGGCATATAGACTTTTGAAGTAAGTCCTAATGATTGTTTGGATTTCCTCAGTGTCTGTAGTTATGTCCCCCTTTTCATTTCTGATTTTGTTGATTTGGGTGGTGTCTCTCTGCCTTTTTGTTAGCTTGGCTAAGGGCTTGTCGATCTTGTTGATTTTCTCAAAGAACCAGCTCTTGGTTTCATTGATTCTTTGAATTGTTTTATTTGTTTCTAATTGATTGATTTCAGCCCTGAGTTTGATTATTTCCAGCCGTCTACTCCTTTTTGGTGTGTCTGCTTCTTTTTTATCTAGGGCTTTTAAGTGAGCGATTAAGTTGCTTGAATGAGCTGTCTCGAATTTCTTCTTGAAGGCACTTAGTGCTATGAACTTTCCTCTTAGCACTGCTTTCATTGTGTCCCACAAGTTTGGGTATGTTGTGTCTTCATTTTCATTGAGTTCTAGGAAGACTTTAATTTCTTTATTTGTTCCCTGACCCAAACTGTCATTTAGTAGCAAGTTGTTCAGTTTCCATGTGTGTGTAGGCTTTTTGCTATTTCTGTTGTTGCTGAGATCCAGCTATATTCCATGGTGATCAGACAGAATACAAAGGATTATTTCAATCTTCTTGTATCTGTTGAGGCTTGCTTTGTGACCAACTATATGGTCTATTTTGGAGAAGGTTCCATGAGTTGCAGAGAAGAAGGTAAATTCTTTTTTGTTTGGGTGTAAGGTTCTATAAATGTCTGTTAGGTCCATTTGATTCATGACTTCTGTTAGAGACATTGTTTCTTTGTTTAATTTCTGTTTTGTTGACCTGTCCTTTGTTGAGAGTGGGGTGTTGAAGTCTCCCACTATTAATGTGTGGGGATCTATATGTGGTTTAAGTTTTATCAATGTTTCTTTTACAAATGTGGGTGCCCTTGTATTTGGGGCATAGATATTCAGGATTGTGATGTCTTCCTGGTGGAATTTTCCCTTGATGAGTATGAAGTGTCCTTACCATCTCTTTTTATTAATTTTGGTTGAAAGTCTATTTTATCAGATATTAGAATGGCTACTCCTGCTTGGTTCTTGGGTCCATTTGCTTGGAAAGTTGTCTTCCAACTCTTTACCCTCAGGTAATGTTTATCTTTGTGACTTAAGTGTATTTCTTGTGTGCAACAGATTGCTGGGTTTTGTTTATGCATCCATTCTGTTAGTCTGTGTCTTTTTATTGGAGAGTTGAGTCCATTGATGTTGAAAGAGATTAATGACCAGTGGCTGTTAGATCCTTTGATTTTGATGGTGGGTGCAGTCATAAGGTTGTGTTCTTGGTTGCATTTTGTTTTACTGTAGTGAGGTTAATTATTTCCTGTGTTTTCTTGAAAGTAGCTAGTTTTCTTGGGTTGTATTTTCCCTTCTATTGTCTGGTGTAATGCTGGGTTTGTTTGTAGGTATTGTTGAAATTTGTTTTTGCCATTGAATATTTTGTTTTCTCCGTCTATGAGGACTGAGAGTTTTGTGGGCTGACATGTAGCCTAGGCTGACATCTGTGTTCTCTTAGAGTTTGCATGATATCTGTCCATGCCCTTCTGGCTTTCATAGTTTTTGTTGAAAATTCAGGTGTGATTCTAATGGGTTTGCTATTATATGTTACTTGGCCTTTTTCCCTTGCAGCTTTTAGTATTTTTTCTTTGTTCTGTATACTTACTGTTTTGATTATTATGTGGCGGGAGGATTTTCTTTTGTGGTCTAATTTATTGGATGTTCTGTAGGTCTCTTGAATTCTTATTGGCCTCTCCTTTATGTTGGGGAAATTTTCTTCAATGATTTTGTTGAAGATATTTTCTGGGCCTTGGAGCAGGGAATCTTCTTTTTCCTCTATTCCTATTATTCTTAGGTTTTGTGTTTTTATGTTGTTTTGAATTTTTGGACAGTCTGTGTCAGGAATTTTTTAGATTTAACATTTTTTTTTGACAGATACATCTATTTCTTCCATTTTATCTTCCACACCTGAGATTCTTTCTTCTATTTCTTGTAGTCTATTGATTATGCTAACCTCTGTAGTTCCTGTGTTCTTCCCTAAGTTCTTTCTCTCCGCAATTTCCCCCACATGTGTTTTCTTTAATTTTTCCAATTCTATCTTCAGATCTTGAGCCATTTTGTTGATTTCCTTCACCTGTCTGACTGTATTTTCCTGTTTTCCATCAATTCTTTCAGCTGTTTGTTTGAACAAACCTCTGTTTCTTTTATTTCATTCAGTGATTAAAGCATTTCCTTTCTAAAGGCCACAAACTGTTTGGCTGCAACTTCCTCTATTTCTTTATGGATGGCCATATTCTGTTTGAGTTTTTCTTCCTCTAGGTCTTTACATATTTTTTTTTTTTGTTTAGTCTGTTATCATCTTCATGAGCATAGTTGTTAGGTCATCTTCTTGGATTTCAGTTATGCTGGGGTGTTCAGGGCTACTTGCCTCTGGATAACTTGTTTCTGGAGATTCCATAGTATTCTGTCTTTTGTTGGTTGAGCTTTTACCCTGGCTTCTACTTATTGGGCTATCTTAGGTGTTTGGGGTTAGTTTCTGATGGTTCCTGGGGATCTTGTGGTGGAGAGAATCCCCTTGGCAGAAAGCTGGTTTTTCTTGAGGGAAGTCTTCTCAGCTTTTTGGGTATAGTCACTGGATGGCTGGCGTTTTTTAGGAGATGCTACTGCTCTCCTCAGGGATAGAGACCTGAATGGTAACTGTGGTCTTTTTTAGTCGATAGGGTTCTTCTCTCACCCAGGGAAGTCCTGAAGACAGTTGCCCTGCTTCTGGGTTTCTTGCTGTAAATTTAATGATCTGCTGCTGTGACCGGTGTGTCCTGTGGTCTGGTCAGTTTTGTTAGGGATAACTAGTTGCCCCTTGGAGCCATTTCTCGGAGTTGATGTCACGGATTCTGGGCTTTTGTAGGTCTGAGGTTGGGGCTCTGTGTCTCAGTCCCAAGTGGTTGTCTGTGGTGGGTGGGTACCACTTTCCTGGTAACAGCAGGCTATCTGGTGCACAGCAGGTCCCTGGGTTGGGCTGGTCTGTGGGACCTATTCCAGGGATATACTGGGTGGCCTAAGTCTGTCCTCTTTGCTTAGTTCCTTATGAGGATTTCTCCTGACAGTGACTTCCAGTCTCTGTTGCCCTGGGGCACAGAGGACAACTGTTTGTGCCTGCTGCTGGAGCCCAGTTCAGTGATGGCAGCTTATACCCACAGGTCTGTGAGATGTTTTTCCAGGGAAGAACTGAATGATTTAATTCAGTACAGTTTCTTTCCTTCCCTGTGGATTCTCTCGCGACAGGGACTCCCAGTCTCTTTTTTGCCCTGGGGTGCACAGCTCAGTCTGTGCCAGATAGCTGGCACGCAGAAATTGTGCCTGTGTCTGGAGCACAGCTCAGTGATGGCGACTTTTTCCAGGGAAGGACTGGGTGACCCAAGTCTCGTTTCCTTCCTTCCCTGTGGAGTTCTCTTGCGACAGGGACTCCCGGTCTCTGGTTTCTTTTGTGCCCACCGATTAGCCAAGGAAGGTGATCAGGACACACAGGTGTGTGGCTCTGGTCTGGGGACCTAGTGCCTGCATGACCCGGGATCTCTTCTGGGTTCTGGCTGGGTGACCTGAGAGTGGACCCGACTGATTCCCATGCCGTGGGCATTTCCTCTCACTGTTGTTTTAGAGCCCAGAGTTCAGTCTCTTGGTCGCTGTACAGGAAATGTTGTCCTGCTCCTCAGAGGCCCTGTTCTTCTGGCCCCACCATCTTGTCGTCTCCTCGATTTCCTTGTTTTTAATTGCTGAGTAGTATTCCATTGTGTAAAAGTACCACAATTTCTGTATCCATTCTTCCGTTGAGGGACATCCGGGTTGTTTCCAGTTTCTGGCTATTACGAATAAAGCTGCTACAAACATGATTGAGCAAATGTCCTTGTGTACTTGAGCATCTTTTGGATATATGCCTAGGAGTGGTATTAGCTGGGTCTTGAGGAAGCACTATTCCTAATTGTCTGAGAAAGCACCAGATAGATTTCCAGAGTGGTTGTATCAGTTTACATTCCCACCAGCAGTGGAGGAGGGTTCCCCTTTCTCCACAACCTCTCCAGCAGGTGTTGTCACTTGAATTTTCATCTTTGCCATTCTGATGGGTGTCAGGTGAAATCTCAGGGTCCTTTTGATTTGCATCTCTCTGATGGCTAAGGATGTTGAGTAGTTCTTTAAGTGTTTCTCTGCCATTCTTTATTCCTCTACTGAGAATTTTCTGTTTAGCTCTGTGCCGCATTTTTTTAATCGGATTACTTGATTTGTTGCTTTTTAACTTTAGTTCTTTATATATTCTGGATATCAGCCTTCTGTCAGATATAGGGTTGGGTATTTTGCATCAGTGTTCATATGGGAGATTGGCCAGAAATTCTCTTTCTTTGTTGGGTCTTTGCGAGGTTTAGGTATCAAGGTGATTGTGACTTCATAGGATGAGTTTGATAATGCTCCTTTTGTTTCTATTTTGTGGAATACTTTGAAGAGTATTGGTATTTGCTCTTGTTTGAAGGTATGGTAGAATTCTGCGCTGAAACCATCTGGCCCTGGGCTTTTTTTTTTGGATGGGAGACTTTTTATGACAACTTTTATTTCCTTAGGGGATATAGGACTGCTTAATTTATTTACCTAGTCTTGATTCAGCTTTGGTTAGTGTAATTAATCAAGAAAATTGTCTATTGAATTCATATTTTCAAATTTTTTGTGTTTATGCTTTTGAAGTACGACCTAATTATTGTTTGGATTTCCTCAGTGTCTATTTTTATGTCCCCCTTTTCATTTCTGATTTTGTTGATTTGGATAGTGTCTCTCTGCCTCTTAGTTAGTTTGGCTAAGGTTTTTGTCTATCTTGTTGATTTTCTCAAAGAACCATCTCTTGGTTTCATTGATTCTTTGAATTGTTTTATTTGTTTCTAATTTATTGATTTCAGCCCTGAGTTTGATTATTTCCAGCCATCTACTCCTTTTTGGTGTGTGTGTTTATTTTTCTTTTCTTTCTTTCTTTCTTTTTTTTTTTTTTTAGGGTTTTTAGGTGAGCCATTATGTTGCTTGTATGAGATATTTCGAATTTCTTCTTAAAGGCACTTAATGCTATGAACTCTCCTTTTTGTACTGCTTTCATTGTGCCTCATAAATTTTGGCATCTTGTTCCTTTATTTTCATTGAATTCTAGGAAGTTTTTAATTTCCTTCTTTATTTCTTCCCTGACCCAGCTGTCACTGAGTAATGTGTTGTTCTGTTTCCATGTGTGTATAGGCTTTTTGCTATTTCTGTTGTTGTTGAGGTCCAGCTTATTCTGTGGTGTTCAGGTCAGATACAAGGGATTCTTTCAGTCTTCTTGCATTTGTTGAGGCTTGCTTTGTGACCAACTATATGGTCTGTTTTGGAGAAGATTCCATGAGGTGCTGAGAAGAAGGTAAATTCTTTTGTGTTTGGGTGAAATGTTCTCTAGATGTCTGTTAGGACCATTTGACTCATGACCTTTGTTAGAGTTATTGCTTCTTTGTTTAATTTCTGTTTTGTTGACCAGTCTTTTGTTGAGAGTGGGGTATTGAAGTTTCCCATAATTAATGTGTGTGGATCTATGTGTGGTTTACGTTTTATTAATGTTTCTTTTAGACATGTGGGTGCCCTTGTATTTGGGGCATAGATGTGCAGAATTGTGATGCCTTCTTGGTGGAATTTTCTTTTGTTGAGTATGCAATGACCTTCTCCATCTCTTTTGATCAATTTTGGTTGAAAAATCTATTTTATTAGATATTAGAATGGTTACTCCTGCTTGCTTCTTGGGTCCATTTACTTGGAAAACCATCTTCCAGACCTTTACTCTAAGGTAATATCTCTTTTTGTGAATTAGGTGTGTTTCTTGTATGCAACAGATAGTTGGGTCTTGTTCATGTACCCATTCTGTTAGTATCTGTCTTTTAATTGGAGAGTTGAGTTCATTGATGTTGAGAGAGATTAATGACCAGTTTCTGTTAGATTCTTTTATTTTGATGTTGGTTGTGGTAGTGTATTTGTGTGCTTGGCTACTTTTAGTTTTGCTGCATTGAGATTATTTATTTCCTGTGTTTTTGTGAATTTGGTTAGTTTTCCTGGGTTGTATTTTTCCTTCCAGTATCTTCTCTAACACTGGATTTGTGGGTAGGTATTGTTAAAAATTTTTTTCATTAGATATATTGTTTTCTCAGTCTATGACGACTGAGAGTTTTGTTGGGAATAGTAACCTCTGCTGACATCTGTGTTCTCTTAGGGTCTGCATGATATCTGTCCAGGCCCTTCTGACTTTCATAGTCTCTGTTGAGAAGTTAGGTGTGATCCTAATGGGTTTGCCATTATATGTTACTTGGCCTTTTTCCCTTGCAGCTTTTAGTATTTTTACTTTGTTGCGGTTGTTGTTCTATATACTTACTATTTTGATTATTATGAGGCTGGATGACATCCTTTTCTGGTGTAAACTATTAGGTGTTCTGTAGGCCTCTTGTATGCTTATAGGCCTCCCCTTAAATTGGGGAAATTTTCTTTTATGATTTTGTTGAAAATATTTTCTGGGCCTTCGAGACAGGCATTTTTTTTTCCTCTATTACTCATTATTCTTAGGTTTTGTCTTTTCATGTTGTCTTGGATTTCTTGGACATTCTGTGTCAGGAATTTTTTAGATTGAACATTTTCTTTCATGGATACATTGATTTCTTCCATTGTAACTTCACACCTGAGATTCTTTCTTACATCTCTTGTAGTCTGTTGGTTATGCTTACCTCTGTAGTTCCTGTTTTCTTCGCTAAGTTCTTCTTCTCCATGATTTCCTCCATTTATGTTTTCCTTAGTTTTTCCAATTCTGTCTTCAGATCTTGAGCCATTTTGTTGATTACCTTCACCTGTTTGACTGTATTTTCCTGTTTTTCCTTCAATACTTTCACGTGTTTGTTTGAACATTCCTCTGTTTCTTCTATTTCTTTCAGTGACTTAATTATTTCCTCTCTGAAGGCCACAAGCTGTTTGGTTGCATCTTCCTATATTTCTTTACGGATGACCATAATTTGTTTGTCTTTATATTCCTCTATTTCTTTATGCATTTTATGTGTTTCCTCCATTATCTTCTTCATAAGCATAGACATAAGGTCATCTTCTTGAATTTCAGGACTGCTTGTCCCTGGATAACTGGGTTCTGGAGATAGCATATTGCTTTGCCTTTTGTTGTTTGAGCTTTTACTCTGGCTTCTACCCATTGGGCTCCCTCAAATGTTGGCTTTAGTTTCTGGTACCTCCTGGAATCCTGGGGTGGGGAGAATTTCCTTGGTAGGAAGATGGCTTTTCCTGAAGGAGGCCTCCTCAGCTTTTTGGGTTTGGTCACTGAATGGCCGATGCTTCTTAGGAAATGCCACAACTCACCTCAAGTTCAGGCTTATGGACCTGAGTGGTAATTGTGGTCTTAGTTATTCAAGGTAGCTCTCCTTTCACCAAGAAAATCCTGGAGACAGCTGCCCTGCTGCTGGGTTTCTTGCTTTGACTTTAGTGAGCTGCTGCTCTTACACTGTGTTTTCTGGGCACAGCCCTCTTGAAGAACCAGGGAGTCCCATGGTTTGTTTAGTTTAGCTAGGGATAACTGGTTGCACCTTGAAGCAGTATCTGGCGGCTGATCCCGTGAGTCTCAGGCTTCTGTAGTTCTGAGGTTGAAGTTCTGTGTCTCAGTACCCAAGTGGTAATCAGTGGCAGGTGAGCTTAGCATTCATGAATGCAGCAGGAGCCTAGAGCCTGGAGCCTGTGGGATCCCAGAAACTTTTCTGGAGCTGGATGTCCTGAGGTCAGACCTGATATTTCCCCCACTGTGGGGTTTCCTTCCAACAGGGAGTCCTAGTCTGTGGTGTTTGGGGTTTACAGTTCAGTGTGAGATGGTGAGTAGAGCATGCAGGTGCAGGCAAGTGGCTCTGCGCTGGCTACTGGTCACCTGCTGGAACCTGGGAACTTTTCCAGATAACTTTTTTTTGGTAGTGCTGAGTGGCCTGAGGTTGGACCTGATGCTTCTCTTACCATGGGGTTTCCTTCTGATATGGAAATCCAGTCTCTAGTGCTCTGGGGCCCACAGTTCTGTCTGAGAAGGTGAGTTGATTCATAGGCAGGTCTCTGGGCTGGTGGCTGAGTGTCCTCTGGACCTCAGGACCTTTTCTGAGGATTGTCTGGGTGACCTGCGGTTGGTCCTGATTGCTTCCTTCATGGTGGGTTTTTCTCTTGACTGGAAATCTCAGTCTTCGGTGTTGTGGTGCCCACAGTTCAGTCTGCAAATGTGATCAGAACATACAGGTGTGTGACTCTAGGCTGGCAACTGAGCGCCTGCCCTGACCCAAGAACTCTGGGTTTTAGCTCAGTGATCAGAACTTAATTGCTTCCTACACCATGGGGTTTTTCTTTCACCTGGGAAACACAATCGCTGGTGTTTTAGGGCCCAGAGTTTGGTCTGTTGGTGGTTGTGCAGTCACTGCTGTCCTACTGGTCAGACACAGTGTCCTCCCAGTGCCGCCCTATTGGATTTCCCTCAACTTCATTTTAAATTATTCCTATTCCTACAACCACCTACTATTCTTTTTTCCTGTGGTTTTTTATTTAGTTATTTTTAATATTTAATTTTTTATTTTTAATTCATTTTAAATTGATTACAATTTATTCACTTTGTTTTTCATCTGTAGCTCTCTCCCTCCCTCTTCTCCTCCCGTGCCCTTTCCCTATTATATACTGATAGGGGAGGTCCTCCTCCTCTTCTCTTTGACTCTATCCTATCAAGTCTCATCAGGACTGTTTTCTTTTGTGGCCTGGTAAGGCTGGTCCCCCTTCAGGGGAACCACCTACTAATCTTAATATAGTGGGAAAGCACAAGCGTAACTATTAAGAATACCAACTGCTATTCTTAATAAGTATGCTTGTGATTTTCCATGTTATTTTGTTTACTCCTCTACCTCAAATACTCTGAGTATTTAGTAGTTCCTCTGTTTTCAATCTATTGTAGCTTTTCTTCTGTACCATTGTTCTACTTGGATCAGCATTTCTTTTATATGTATCTAATTTAATTTTATTGCCTAGAACCTCCTTTGAGTAAAGGACTTGCTTTAGAAATACTTTTTGTATGTTTCCACAAAATTTAGATTAATTTCCTTCATATTCATGCTCAAATATTTGTCAAATGACTACACTCCATTCCAGAAATGCTGTACATTTGAATTGATTGTGTTAGTTTTATGACAGTTGTGTGTGTGTGTGTGTGTGTGTAGCTGATATGGGTGGTATGGATAGTTCTAAGAGCATGTAGTATAACTCAATCAGGGTGTGGGGTGAAGAAAGCATAAGAAAAATGATGAAGCTAGCAAAATGTTACTGTGGCACTTATTCTAAACCTAAAACTGTGCTAGGTATTGTGAGAAATTTATGGAAAGTAGATACCTTTATGACCTAAGTTGTCTTACTGTCTAGTTTAGAAAACAAAATCCCATGCATGAAGCATGGAGACTATCTATAGATTCAAGCTATTAGAATCCTGTTCTACAGGTGACTCTTCAATTATTTATGAAGTACACTTTTCTTTTTTATACTTTTTTTGTTGGAAATCTTTTCCATGCAATATATTGGAAATTTTTGATGACATAATCATCCTCTTGAAAATGGGATGTTATTGTTGTTATACCTCACTATGGGGACTGCCTGTGTTTTGACTGAGAAGTTTTAACATTATTGACAAATCACTCTAATTCTCAAATTTTAGAGGCTTTCAAAGCACTGATTTACATTTAAAAATATTTGCTTATTTTAAAACTAATCTATGGGAAAACAAATCAGAAGAGTAGGTACCTTCCTCAAGGGAAACATTCTGGCTGGCGGAAACTTTATGCGTAGGTATGGATGATGATTATGTGTGTGCTCATTTACATCTCTAGAAGAAATAATTTAAAATATGCTGCTCAGTTTGGACTTCCTTCACCTGTGACATAGTTATTCTGGATGTATATTAAATTAAATGTAATGAGAAGAAGATGGGGTTAGGGAAGAAATTCAAATAATCTGATTAGGCACATATATATGAATAAGTAGTGTTTTTGCTTGGTGTACATTTCACATAGTGCATTATTCATCATGCACATGGCACTAGTATTAGCTGGGAAATTGGGTTCAGGTAAATAACACAAAGAAGGAATGACTGTTAACATTACATGTAGTAATCTGTTTTCACGATATAAACTGTAAATGTATTCTGTTTGGAATTAATACAGTATTTTATATTTTATCCATAAAAACGACTTATGAGATCACATCCATTAGTTTAAATGGAATATCACAATCATTATTACAATCTTAGTTATACTGTAATCAGTAAAACAGGATGCCTGTTTTATAAGAAATAAGAAATAAGAAAATGAATGTGCATGCCAAAGATTTTCTCTTATTTAATTTTAATAATTATAAATCATCATATGTGATATATTTTTCATATTTGTGCCTGAAGTATAAATACCACCAAAGAAAACAGAAAAAGGAAAAGCCACATTGATACTTGCAAACTAAGCGGGGTGTGAGGGTACTTATTTGTATACAGCATTTGGGTGATAGAGGAAGGAGTATCATGAGTTCAAAGTCAACATGTACTACAAGAGACATCTCAAAAAGCTGAAAGAAAGACTTTCAAATTGCTTCCTGATATAGTTTTGGAATATCATATTTGAACAACGAAATGTTCAGCATTAGGTTATGGCTTTTAATATGAGAGGTTGGGTAGAAACCAGGAGCTTTGAGTAGGGAAAAGCCCAGAGTTGCTCTTTTCAGCTGTTTTTGAGGAACCTTGCTTTTTCAAGAAAATCTCTGTCAAGGTTAGAGTTTAGTAAAGAATGTTCAAAAACATTGAGTGGGATGCTTTTGGCTCTGTTGACTCTGGAAATGAGAGTGTTAGCAGGCTCAGAAATTTGCTATTAGGCATGAATCCCTCTCATTTGTAGTTTGACCTCAGCAAAATGGCCCAACTAAAGTGCCCTGGTACTTGTGAATTGCTTTTAGAAACTTTATTCACTTGCCTGTACCACAGCTTCTTAATTTTGAAGAGTAATATAGGCTTGTGATGATGAAATTTATAAGTTTCCTTAAAAGAAGGCATGGCCCTTTTTTAAATTAAATTTTTATTTTTTAAAATTAATTACATTTTATTGACTTTGTATCCCAGATGTATCCCACTCCCTCATTCCCACCCAATCCCACCCTCCCTCCCTCATTTCCTCCCATGCCCCTCTCCAAGTCCACAGATAAGGAAGGTCTCCTCCCCTTCCATCTGACCCTATCTTATCAGGTCTCGTCAGGCCTGGCTGCAGTGTCCTCCTCTGTGTCCTGGCAAGGCTGCTCCTCCCTCAAGGGGAGTGGTCAAAGAGCCAGCCACTGACTTCAGAGACCTGGGTTCAGTTCCCAGTACCTCCATGCTGGCTCACAATTGCCTTGAACTCCAGAGCTGTCATCCTTTGGGCACCAGGCATGCATATTGTGTACAGATATACATGCAGGCAAAACACTACTAGGCATTACAAAATTAAATAATAAAAAAATTGAAAAAAAAAAAGAAAGCATGGTGGACTTACCCTCAAATCAAATCTCTCTCTTATAGGACATTAAAAGAGGCAGGTTTCAGGACTTGCTAAGTTTAGATGAAGGGAAGATCTGTAGTATTGCCTTTCTAAGATGTATTAATAATGTATTTTCATTTTTTAAAAACCTTTCCAGATATATGACCTTCTTTCTAGTGGATTCAAGGTATCTGCCACCCACAGAGGGTGGGTGGAGGGTAGAATTAGAATTTATAGAACTTTAGCAAGCACTCAAAGAGAAAAAAAATTGTATTGCATTTCTGGTTTCCAAAATAGTATTTTCAAGTTCAAAGCAAGAAAATAAGTCTGAAAGGCTGACTTTATTAAGACAGAAAGGGATTTTCTAAATTCCTTTATCCTGTTCTTTATCTTATAAAGAAGATCTGGCCTGAGCTAATCATGGAGTTTAACCTAAGGGTCCTTTGCTCTGAAAAGGAGAGGTAGTGAGATAATAAAGGGTCTGCTATGGATCTTCTAGATGGTAGGAAGAGTATAGAGAAGAAAAAGGATAGGAGATATGGTCAAGGATACAGCAAGTGTTCTTCTTCTTCTTCTTCTTCTTCTTCTTCTTCTTCTTTTCTAACTAAAGAATTTTTTTCCAGTTTGGGTTTCAAAAGGGGAGAGAAATGAGGGCTATAAAAACCAGTTTGGTAGATGAGACTGATTTTTTCAGAAAGAGAGAGGAAAAAGGGTATGTGTGTGTGAGAGAGAGAGCTAAAGAGAGAAAACGAAAGACAGAATTTGAGACTGTATCAGAAAGAATGAGTTATCAGAGAATGCCTCACATGAGGCTTATTGCTTTATTGGGGGACAGAAGTGACACCATTACAGAGAAAGAATCAAGACTGAGCATGGGGAGACCTCAGTCATGACATAGTCCTGAAGCATTTCTTCCAGTTCAGTAAGGAATTCTAGAGTAGATTCTGAGTAGAAAATTCTCACACAAGATGGACACAATTTGACACTTAACCTTTCAAGACATTGGTTAGGAACTTCTAGAAAGGGACTTTTGCCTTAAGAGCCAATATTAAAGGTGGTTGTCAGATAACTAACACTCCTTAACTTGGAGAATAAGTCCTTTCTTCAAGAGAGATCTAAGTGACATATTCCAGATCTATCACAGTTCATGCCTTATGTTGTAATGCTTAACTTCTCTATACACATTCTGGGAGAAGATCATCTGGGACTCCATTCTCTCTCCTCTCTCTCTCTCTCTCTCTCTCCCTCTCTCTCTCTCTCTCTCTCTCTCTCTCTCTCTTTCTCTCTTTCCTGCCCTCCCCTCTCTTAGAAAGTCACTAGTAGGCTAAAATTCTGCCTACCAAACATCTCATCTGGACTATACATAGTACTGCCTCACCTTTCTTCCATTATCCCATTCTAACCTGCTGCCATTCTCGTTCTCAACTCAACATTGGTAAGTGTCTTACTTTTCCTGTTGCTATGAAGTAATATCCTTACAAAAGAACTTAGGAGATGCAGGGTTGATTTGACTCACAGTCCATCATGGTGGGGAAGTCTGAAGAGCAAGAGCTTGAGGCAGCTGATCACACCGCAGCCAAAGTTAGGAATCAGAAAACTAGTGAGTAACGAGCTGTACTCAGCTTGCTTACACCTTCTTATTCAGTCTTGGACCTTAGCCAAAGGAACGGTGTCCCTTGCAGTGAGTGAGTCTTCTGACTGCAATTAACCTAATCTAGATAATCCCTTACAGACCTGCCCAGAGTCTCCTCTCCTAAATACTTCTCAATTCCAACATGGTGCCAGTTGAAATGAACAAAGTTTGGGTGACTTTTTTTTTGTAATCTTTTTTGTTTGTTTGACCTATGCCTTCATTCCTGAAAGATCAGAGCCAATGCTTTTTCATAGTGCACTTGATATACATGACTGTTCCCATTCTAGAGAAGTAGCATCATTGGGCTACTCAGTTGCCATCTGAATTTCACACATTGTGTCGTGAAATAATGTTGATTTTTTTTCCAGGCAGGGCAACAAAAGCAGACCTGAACACAGCTTGGTGTAACAGTGAACTAAGGGTTTTTTTGCAGCATAGTTGGGATCTGTTGCATAGCCTTTTCTTCCTTAGGGACCTATTAGTCAGTTTTATCTACTGCGTGGGCTAGAGCAGTGTCTCAATGTGTGTTTGGGCTGCTGTTCTGGCTCTAGGGCACTATAAGCATCTCTTAACTCACTAAAGGTCAGGCCCACTTGGTGATCATGCTAATTGCACCTTTTCTTCTTCTTTTTAAAATCAATAATTGGCTTGGCTTCCTGTTGTGAAATGCTGTCAACTTGTCTCATTGTTAGTGATGAGAAGGACTGGGAGACATTGTTATATATAATAACAGACCAAAGGGCTATTTCTTATATCAACTTTGGCTTGTAGAGGAGAACCACTACTGAATGTGGTGATGATTCTAATGGCATGTCCCTCAGAGTTCTTGATGTTCTAGTTGAAGGATTGGTCTCTTGGTCCTCTTACGCAACATAATCCTCTAGTGGGTCTTCTGGATTTAATAATATATTAGCTCCAGAATACATGCTTCTCTCAGCTTTTTAATCTGTTTCATTTCTATCTTTTACAACAACCTAGGAATTTCAATACCACTTAATGTGTGGGCCACTGGTTTTCCACAGGAATAGCAGTTACCCTAGTACTGAGTTACATTGACCTTTGAGGTTTATC
>NW_026591872.1:4181704-4197020 GCF_907164565.1 Psammomys obesus | reverse complement strand
TGGCCATCAGGCTCAGCATCTGCTTTGACAGTCTATACTGCAGAAGCTTTCAGAGGCCCTCTGTGGCAGGTTTCAAGGTTGTTTCCTGTTTTCTTCTTGCTTTCAGAGGCCCTCTGTAGCAGGTTCCGAGGTTGTTTCCTATTTTCTTTTTCTTCTGATGTCCATCCTCTTTGCCTTTCAGGATGGGGATTGAACATTTTAGTTAGGGTCCTCTCTTTTGCTTAGTTTGTTTAGATATACAGATTTTAGTGGGTTTATTCTATATTGTATGTTTATATGAGTGAGTATATACCATGCGTGTCTTTTTGCTTCTGGGAAAACTCACTCAGGATGATCCTTTCCAGGTCCCACCATTTACCTGCAAATTTCATGATTTCCTTATTTTTCATTGCTGAGTAATACTCCATTGTATAGATGTACCACAGTTTCTGCATCCATTCTTCAGTTGAGGGGCATCTGGGTCGTTTCCAACTTCTGGCTATTACAAATAAAGCTGCTACAAACATGGTTGAGCAAATGTCCTTTTTGTGTACTTGCGCCTCCTTTGGGTATATGCCTAGGAGTGGTATGGCTGGATCTTGAGGAAGCGCTATTCCTAGTTGTCTGAGAAAGCGCCAGAGTGGTTGTACCAGTTTACATTCCCACCAGCAGTGGAGAAGGGTTCCCCTTTCTCCACAACCTCTCCAGCATGTGTTGTCCCTTGAGTTTTTCATCGTGGCCATTCTGATGGGTGTAAAGTGAAATCTCAGGGTTGTTTTGATTTTATAGCTACTTTTTAAAAAATACTTTTGTAGTAGGACCTCAACTTTGTCATAATTTACCTACTTCAGTTGGGCTTTGAATTTCAGTTACTCTAATGCTAGAATGTTGTATTTGATATTCAGCTTTTTGTGACTACCCATTGCATTAAATACAAACTTCTCTGTGAACTATTAAAGAGACTTTTGTGTTTTATATTTAGTTTTTAGTTGATATTTGTATTCTACTTTTAATTTCTTGTATGGTGTCAGTGTAAATGAATAAAATTACAAACATTAAATTCTATTTTCTTTATATTTATAATGTCTTTCTTTTTTGACACAATTTAGCTCAATTTTAATGTTTCCTAAGTATTTTGATCAGGTACCCAGGTTTAAGCTATGAACATTGATAGTGTCCATTTATATAATCACACTTGTAGTCATCCAGGATATAACCATTTTCTAACATGAGCCTATTTTCTACACTGCTTATTCACATATGCCCATTAACAAATGGAATGTTGTCTGTTACATTTATTTGTTTCTGTTTTCTGGAAAACTGTAATATTTGTGATGACCAAAGTTCCATGCTAGCATTGCAAGCACCCAAATATTAATAATGCACAGAATTAGAGCAACAAGAGAGCATATTCATATAACGTCTTTCATACAGACTTAAAATACTTGAATCATTCTACCAGAATGTAGTTAGTGTCCCTACTGGGATATTTTATCTGAGACATGTCAAGTGAGAGTCTTAATATTTGGCCTGCTGTCAAGCATCAGGGATTGCCTATGCACATACAACCTTCCAACAGGAATGGGATCATCATTCCCAGCTATATGCAGATGAATCATGTCTTTAATATCCATCTTGTGGTCTACTTTCTTGGGCTGTTTCTCATTCCAACTGTCACAGTTTGAGAGCAAAAGAATTATTAGGAACAAAACATGAATACATAAAGGACAAGCAGGGGGAGCAAAGGAAACCATAGGATTGTGATAAAGAGATAGCAAAATCTCTGCTAAGTGAAACAGAGGTTGCTCATTAGAGAAATCCATATTGAATGGAAAGGCCCAGGATCATGAACTACTCCTTTGTTAAGTCATTAGCTGGGATTAGCCCACCTCCAAACTACCTGAGAGCATTTGACTTTGATCATTACAAATTTTCTCAGGGAGAGGACTCAGGAAATATGACCTGGGTTCAAAAGCTGAAGCAGATTATAATTGTGCTAACCGATGCAGTCTTTCAACCACTACATTCTTTATACCTGAATGATAATTTCTTTTTAGAAATGAGCTGTGAAGGGTATATAACTCTGTCCTCTCTATGGGGTGAGACTAGCACCACTCTTAAGAGCGTAATTTATTTGTTTATAATAGAATTTATAATTCTCACTCATAGTCTTGTAGGTGAGCCCTCCAAATTGAGGTTTGGTTTTTCAAATCTGTGTGTTCTGTGAATCAGGTTATGATTGAGATACAGTGCTGTAGTTTGAACCATCATTTAGGGAGGTTGCTCATAGAGTGGTAACAATGACTAGTACCAAGAGATATATACTGCAAGAGACACAAGCAAAGGAAGATTGCACTATGAAAAGAAACACTACTGCTATGAGAGCAGAAAGAGAGTTTCCCTAATCTAGTCCTTGGCAAAGAGGATGGATGTTCAGGAAACGCTGCCCATAGGAAATGTCACCATGTCAGTCTCAGAGCATGATTATGCATAAAGGGGGGATGGAATAACAGCTGTATAATTAAATATATATGGGAATTATTAGCCTGATTAACAAGGTGTAGCCTGAGTTCTCCAAAAATGGTGCAGTCTCAAAAGGAGAGGGTCAAGAATCTGATTGTTGTTAAGGCTACAAGTCTGGCTGTCTCAGAGGTAGGAATCTGCTGCTGAAGTACTGGAGGACTTTTGGAGAGCTTCTAGTCTTCAGTCAATAGTGAAATCCTCATGAAAGTAATTTTAATATTGGCCACAGTAAACAAGACAAACTTTACAGCAAGTGTGAGGGCAAGTAGGGAAAAAGCAGTTTCTGTGTTCTTTAATCTGGGTCGCAACCAGAAGATATGGCCCAGATTTAGGATGGGTCTTCCTTCTTCAAATAATTTGGTTATGAAAATATATCACAGAAGAGCCCAGTGACTCAGGTTTTTGCTGTTTCCATTGAAGCCAAGTTGACAACCAAAATTAACCACAGGAACAGGTTAATAGAGAAGCATGTGCAAAAAACAAGGAAGCAGAAAAAAAAATAACAAATCTTGGGATGCGATAAAATACTAGAAACTCAGGGCTTAAACAGCAGAATGTATTTTCTCACTGGACTGGAGTTGTTTGCTAGCATGATTGGAATCTGGTGAGGCCTCTTTTCCTGGCATGTAGATGGCTACCTTCCCGCAGTGTGCTTACATGTATACATACAGACACACTGATCTTATCAGAATAATACCTCAGCATTATGACCTTATTCAGCTCTACTTCCTAAAGTCGAATCTCTAAATCCAGTTACAGTAAAGGTTAGGGGTCAACATATGAATTTTGAATAGTACACAAGTAGCAAAGTGTTAGAAAAGATTTGTAAAGAAAGGGTTGTGTAAAATTACTCTGAACCTATAACAAGTATATATATTTAAGTTACCTATAAAATGAATTCGTATAAAGTAACCCTCCCTATCTACTATTTCTTGTTTTGTGATTATATTGTTTTAATCTAACATCTACCTGAAAAGGAACGATGTTTATGAATTACTATTATTCCATCAATGATTTGGAGTCCTTGTTGGAATGGTTTGTGGTTGCTGTTTAGCTTTCTTGGGGCTTGCACATCTTTTCTTCATGATAACCCTACTTTGATTTTGTCTGCATAAATACAAACCATATTGTATTAGCTTCTTTTTGCTGTGACAATATAGATGAACAAAGAAACTTAAAGAGAGAAGCTTTATTTTCCCTCTCCCAGTTGGAAGTGATAATTCCTCATGATGGGAAGGGCATGATGTAAGATATTTGAAGCAGCTGGTTACATTATGTCTCGAGACAGAAAGTAGAGAGTGATGAAGGCTTAGATCACTTTCTTCTTTTTGTTTGGTTTGGCAGTTAGGCTGGTTCTTCCCATCTTGGTCAACTGATGATCCCTCACAGGCATGCCTTAGAGGCTTGTCTCCTAGCTGATTCCAGAGCCTGTCAAGTTGGCAATCAATATTAGCCATCAACCATATTATGAGTCTAGAATTCAAAAGATTCAGAAATCATGTTTATATTTCACTTCATCTTCTAGATATCTAAGTTGGTAGTAGACTCACCCATTTGGTTTTTGTTTTCATTAAACTGTGGGCCCTGTTTTTGAGTGAAAGATTGTTTCCTTTGGTTTGTCACATATACTAATTTTAAAGTTCCATAGATTATTTTTCTTGTATTTAAGCTCCCATTAACAGGACTTTAGTCAAGACAGACATTTTTAGAAGGAGCTCCAATCACAGTTGGGTGAGGATAACAATAGACAATGGTTTCTGCATTGAAGTTATTGAGTTTGATGAATTTATAGGATAATTCAAGTGATGGGGTTTTGGGTCTTGGACATTTGTATAGACTGGTTGGAGCTCATGAGAGACATGATATAAAGATTTGTGAGGCATCATAAGATAGATGGAAATAGAAACTGTGGAATAGTTCCCAGAAAATTTACAGAGTAAGGAGGAGAACTGCTGTAAAGTCCCAAGAAGACTGACATTTAGAGCTAGGAGACCAGTGCTGGGTAGATAGCTCAATGGATAAATTGCTTGTTTAGCAAGAAGGGGGAAATCAGTTAGGTTCTACATGGCCCATGTAAGTGCCAGGCATAGCCACCCTTTATAAGCTCAGCATTTATTAGGCAGAGGCAGGGATCCTGGGGCAAGCTGGCTAGGTGAGACTGTGAGCTCTAATTCAATTGAGCAGCTTTGCCTAGTATGGAAAGCAATTGAGGAAGATACCCGATATTAACCTCTGGCTTCCATATATGTGCTCATATGTGTGAACACCATGCACGTATGAATATGAACACACACACACACAAAACTAAAGAATACATAAAAATAAAAAGAGATAGTAGACTGAGGAGCAAATTAGCAGCAGCCAGGTGGAAGGAAAATCAGGAAAGAGTGCTGTCCTATAAGTGAAGAGATAGGAGAAATTAAGAAATATCAGAAGTCTAATTTTTTATTGGATACACACTATATTGAACTCCATCTGTACTTTTTACTGTATTAATAGATGAGAAGGATTGGAGATATCTGTATTATTAGCCCAGCAAGGTGATACTTAATAGAAAATGTCTTAAAAGACAACAACTGCATATGCCTTTTTTTTTTCTTATTTGGTGACAAGTTCTCACAAAGAATTTTAAGCTGACCTTGAACTTGAGTTCTTACACCACAACTTCCAAGTGATGTAACTTTGTCACCATGCCCAGTTACTAAGCACTAAATTCTGGAAAAAAAAAAAGTAAAATAAGATAAGGGCTATCAAATGGGACAAGTAAGCATCGGGAGGCATCTTCTATAATAAACAGGCTAGTAAGTATTCTAGATAACAGTAAAAACAGTCATGGGGGGCTGGAGAGATAGCTCAGTGTTTAAGAGCACTGTGTGCTCTTCCAAAAGACCTGGGTTCAATTCCCAGCATCCACATGGCAGCTCACAACTGTCTGTAATGCCAATTACAAGGGATCTGACACCTTCACACTAATTCAAATAAAATAAAAATTTAAAAAAAACAGTCATAGGTCACACATTGATAAATGAGTGTGTTTCAATAAAACTTTGTAAACCCAAACAGGAGGTGACCTAGATTTAACTCAGACTTAAGTTTTCTCTTTGTTGTGATTTAGTATAGATTATAGTTTATTTATGACTTTGGTGAGGAATATTTCTATAGCATTGGGAGGTAAAAATCATACAGTAATGATTAAGGGAGTGGAAATTGAGGATACAACAAGCATTTGTGAAGTTATACAGTAAGGGTCAGAAAATGTAAATTGTGGAGGGCTAGATGAGGTTTGGAGAGGATCTGAGGTCTCTCAGGGAAATTCTTGCATGTTAAAGGGAGAAGACTGCAATGTTGCCTACATTGAAGCTTTTTATGAGCTGCCACTAGAGTTTAACTGACTTGTTCAGGTTTAATGAATATTTATTAAGAAAATTATAAATCAACAATTTGGCTACAGGACTGACAATAACATCTCTGAGGGGATAATTTTGTCAAAGCTGGCAACTTGGGGCGAGGATTATTTCTTAGGCTGTCATTACAGGTTCTTTTTACACTTCTGTGGCTAGAATAACATGCTCAGCAAATAGGCAAAACCCCTTTGCTCAAAGGGTAGGCAGGCTGGCAGGAGAGTGGCCTTTCTGCGTTTCTCAACAGCTAGATGCTTATAGGTGCTTGGCATACCTGCACAGTTGCTAAGACTCATAGCCTTCCAGGAACAAAATACTATTTATTTTTACTCCTTCCACTGTTTTAGGAAGAGCAAGTGTGAGGGAAGGGTCTTCATTATGGGTTCCTTATGGCATTTTCTATGAGCAGATAATTGGACATGAATTGATGTAGATTTGTTTTGATCATCTACTTTGTCACCAAGACTGCAGGCCTTTCAAGGGTAAGAGTCAAGTTTTGTTTTGTTTTTGTTTTTTTCCATCATCAACCAGTGATGAGAGAAAGACAGCTTAGCTCTTTTCATCACTCCGCTGGTGACTTTGAATGTAATGACAATGACTATCAGAAAGCTTGGGACTCTTCCTTCATTTAATTCAGCTTTGAAATCCTCCAGTATTGAGGATGTTGAGGATGTGGCAATAGGTTTGGGACACTGACTATCCTTCAATGCTTCCCTCTGCCCTCTTCTGTCAACACCCTTGTAGATAACTTTTCAGAAATCTAAGTGACCACTCCCTTATCTGAGGATAAATAGATGCCTGTAAACAGTCTTAGATAGGCAAGGTGTCTTCTTGCACTTCTACGTCTGGATTACCCACCGCTCTGACCCAAGAATGAATTCTTTCTTTCTGGCCAGAATGAACAAGATGAAATGTATAAGTTCTTCTAGTGCCTTTACATTCATGAGAGAGTACTGGTTGGGATGTTATATTCTATCTTCCTGTAATTGTATGCAGGCAGATGACTACTGAGCTTCATGTCTACTGGATGATATGTTACTAAACTGCTGCCCCAAAAGCTTAGTCCAACAGGGCAAGAACAAAGTGGAGGAGTAGCTCAGCATAGCTGAAAAGTTGCCTCTCATTTTGAGATTAACTTCTACTAGTAATATATTTTGACTGTATGTGAGTCACAGTACTTGTGAAATAGCACATTAGTGCATCTTTTGATTGAATCTGAGTTCTGAGGAATGATAATTTTACTTCTTGCTTCTTAGTTCATTCTCCACGTGTATCTCTGTGGTCATAGACAACTCTTCCCTCTGTCCAATGACTGGCAGATAATTTACAATACCGTTTCCCCATGATTTCATCAAGAGATCCTTTAAATACATTTGCCTTTCCTGACTGAAGATTATTCTATTGACAGAGCATGACTGAATGTGAATCATTTTTTTAAACTTATTTTATGTTTAAGTCTGCTTTATCACACATGTTGTCTGTAATGACCAGAAGAGGACATTGGATCTCCTGGGACTGAAGTTACATATGGTTATAAGTTACCATATGGTTACTGGGGATCAAACCCAGGTCCTCTGGGACTCTTCTGGCAGCCAGTGCTCCTAACCTCTGAGTCATCTCTCCTACCCCTATATATAAGTCTTAATAAGACATGAAAACTGAAGCAGAGCTCAAGAGTCATTTTATTTTTGTGCATAGAAGAAAAGAGTCACTTGAAACTCAGTGTCTTTTTGGCAGACATGGATGGTAAGTGTAAACATAATATATAGCTACATACAGTCGAATATGAGAAACACTAAAAGTAACAGGTTTTGCTTCTACCTTCTTCCATCCCAAAGTCTACCTAAATGAAAAATAGTGCATCATTCTCATCTGCGACAACACCTGAGATTAGCTTTTCTTTTGAGGTTAGTATACAAAATGAATAAACTGTAATTAATATAAAAAATAAAAATAAAAAATAAAAAATAAATAATAAAAAAAACTTGGGGAAAGAAGCAGGAAATGGGAGAAATGAAAGAACTACACCTTTCACTGTATGAACAGATGACAGCCTGCTCATCTATAAATTTGTCTAAGGTTTGTTTTATGTGCATATATGTGTTATAATGTAAAATTTTGTTTCATAAATACCATGCTTCATTACCATGAAGCAAAACATTATCACATTATCCTATTTAATTTATCCCAATTAATCTGTAAGTTTAAAGACGTGCAAACACTTTCATTTTATTGAGTTTTTGATGAAAGACATATTTATTAAAACATATTTCAAAGCTACAAAAAAGAAATCCTGTTAAAAGAAATCAAATATTTAAAAAAAAATTGGGGCCATCATTTAATACTTGATCTGATTTCATTGGACCCCAAGATGACCATCATTCTATTCATATCACTGAATCTGATCCTCAAATAATCAATTTTCTTCTGGTGTGACTGTTACATATGTCTTAACTGAGGAAAAGAAAGAGAAAGCAGTTGGAGGATTATAACAAAGAGTAAGTTAGGGAACTGGGGAGATGGTTCTAGTTGTTAAGAGCACTAGCTGCCTTTTCAGAAGGCCTATACTCAGTTACCAACACCTTCCTGTGGATCACAATTGTTTATAAATCTAGTTCTAGGGGATCCAATGCCTCTTCTGATCTCTGAAGACACCAGGCATGTTCATGGTGAGCATATTCAGGCAAAACATGCATACATACATGCAGACACATAAAATAAAAATAAGTAAATATTTTAGAAAAGTGTTAATCATATAACAGCTAACCAGCATTTTAAAGGAGAAGGAAAAGAGTAGTAATTATTCAGGTGCCTATAGGCCACATTGTCCACAGTATTTTGATAGTACTTTGATAGTCCAGCAGTTTTTGATAGTATTCTTTTCCCATTTCTATTTTTCTTCCTTTACAAAAAATTATGTACCTGTTACTTTATTCTCTCTACCTTTATCTCTTTTTAAATTTTTTATCAAATTATTTAGCTATTCATTTTATATCCAATTGTAGCCCCTCCCTCCTCTCCTCCCAGTCTTACCTCTTCACCTTTCTCCCTTCCCTTTTCCTGACATAGACTCAGTTGCCTGCTTTTGGATCACTTTTCCCTAACTGTGCTGCATTGTCTGGCCTCAGTGGAGGAGGATGTGTTTAGTTCTGATGTGACTTAATGTACCTTTATCTCTTTAGCATCTCTCTTGCACTGTTTTCTCTTCTAAAAATATATTCCCTCTCTTTTCCTCCTACCATCAACCCTGTTTTCTGGGGTGACCATAGTATAGAATTGGTCTGTATTTAACTTGCTTCACTCATCAGAAATTACAAATCAGTCTTGATGTTTGGCTTTTCATTTCTCCCCCAGAAATCTAAGACCAATAAAGTCTACTGCATTCTTTCCTTACCCGTGCTACATTGCTGACTCTTGATTGAAAAAAGGCTTTCTAGTGGGGGAGGGGAAGAATCCTAATGGTTGCTGGAGACAAAGAAAGATAGTGGAAGGCCTTCAAGTCAAGCTAATATAAAATGTGGGCGTATGACTCAGTTTGGCCAGGTGGCCTAGAGCCTGAGGCCTGACTATTTGCAGTTGGGTTGGGGAGAGATTCAGTTTTCTCAGAGAGGAGTCTGTTAGAGCACCGGTAGAGTTTCAAGTGAGAAGCCAATTAGTGAATAATGACTTCTTGGCATCCATGTCAAGTGTATTTTAAGCAACTAGTCCAAGAGCAGAGGCAAAAATTCTTTCTTTACAATTTTATTTACAAAATGTATTAAAACTTTGTACAATACCTCATGGCAATGAGGTTCGGTAATTATGCCCACACATGCAATTTACACTTTTACGGCTATTAGTTTGCTTGGCAATTTTTCTGTTCACTGAAGTACAGCTTTAACAACAAAAAGAAAAGAATTGGGAAAAAAATCAAGTGACTACCGCTAAACTCCCATAGCTTGAAGTTAATAGCAGAAATTTGAAGCAATCAACATTTTTTTAAACATGCAAGTTTTTTTTTTAAATAACAAACCAATTTACCCACTTCTTAAACTCAGTAAAGTTCCCTCTCTGAAAAACTGATTTGAGTCAATAAACATACATTTCTCTTTATACAGTGCCTATGAAAAACATTTGTGTATACGTTGGTTGGTTTGTTTTATACAACTTCATATTCACACAGCATTAGCTTCCCGCACTGGGACGTTATAGCATTCATAAGTTGAAAAATCACAGTTTCATGAAAACAAAACAAAACAAAACAAAACACAACAGCTTTCTTTTGTGTTCAATACCATTTAAAATCTGACAGGTGAGTTATTCGCTTATGGCACACTTTCTGGAATGAAAGTTTATATTACACCTTTCTGGAAATGTTTCATTGGAATGAGACCTCTTCCTTTCTTTTCTAAAGATGAGAGCAAAAATGCAGAGAGTCAACTAAGCGTCTAAGGGTCACACTTGGGAAATGGAGGCGGGCTCCTAATTTGTACAGTCTGGAAACTTTCCAATGCACGTTACTGATGAGAGCAAACTACTGAACTACAGAAAGCATACATTGTTATATAGGAGGTAATTAGTGAGCGGAGACTATTTCCTCTGACTGGTCTGATGATGCCAACAGCAGGTATGCAATTAGTTACTTGATAGCCCATGGAATAGTGGAGCGATCTTCAGTGAGTCAGTAGAGAAACTGCTCCAAGCAAGGACCTGTGAGTGATGCTGAGGTCCCTCAGGTTAGCAATAGGTTTGGGAATGCATCTTAGTCTTTGCAAACTAGAAAAGGACACATGCAATCTGACAGAGAGTCACAGGCAGGTGGTAACAGGCAACAGATGGTAAAACAGACCTAGCAAGAGTATAAAGTCAGATTGAGAACTGTGGTCTGAACCCATTGGCCTGCCTTGCAACATGATCCTGTCTCTGTGTCATTCACTTGAAAGGCATACTTAGCAGAGAAAGCAGAGCTAAACACAGTGTTGTTTTTGAGAAAGATATTCCAAACACAACTGAGAGAGTAGACAGCATTTCCCTCACCTCAATGCTTACTACTCGGCTATATTGGCTTAAAATGCACACTGAAGCAAGAAAAACAGATCTGTGAGCTGTAATTTCAGGCTCCTTGGAAAGCTCCGGGATCAGTTTTAGGTGCTTCGAGAGGTATGCCTGATAGTGTCCCGCCCCTTGCTACAAACAAGTCAATTTCGAAAGTGCTATTAATCTCTTCACTTCTACCATGGAAAGTTCTCCAGACATTTTTCACAAAACCATTGCAAGAACACTAAGTCACCATTCAGTCTCTTCCCCAAAGCATTTGAATTTTCTTAAGTGTCACATTTACATTTTAAAGATTTGCACATTTCAGCAACATCGAAGTGAAATAGGGTGCACAGAACATTACCAACAGGAAATACTAAAAACACCTGATCTGCAGATCCTAGAAGAAATGCCAGTCTGTCCGCTCAAACACAGGGAGACAGATTTTCTTTTTTAATCAGAAGGAATTACATTTTTTTTTTTTTTAGCTAAGACGGGTCTACTTGCTTAATTAGAATTAAATTGTGTGTGTGTGTGTGTGTGTGTGTACACTATGTGCACATATGCATGTGTGTGTGTATTAAAGAATATGATTTTGTATACTGTGCAGTGGTATCAAATAATGGCTTTTGTTGAATTGATGTTTTTAATAAGATTTTTTTAGCATACTGGAATCTTGCATGTCCATTTTTTTGTTGGTATTATTTAAATTTTTTCAAGCAAAGCAAAAAGATTTCAATAATGGTTTGCATTGTCACAAGTCTCAGAGTGTTCCATAAGGCACTGAAGGAAAAAAAAAATCAGTTTTTCCTATTGAAAGGTCATTGCACCATCAGCAATATTCGTGTCATGCCCGACACCAAGGAGAGTGAAATCTGGCTCAGGATCCTTGAAGCAGCCATGTTTTCAGTGATTTCCTCTCATTGCATGCTTCCAGTGGGAAGGGATCTGCAAAGGCAAGGGGACATTGCAACGTGAAGGGACTTTTTATTGGGAACCAAGACGTTTATTAATGGCTCAGCTGACTTTGTACAGAAATACGTGGCTGTTTTCTTAATTTACTGGAACCTTTCTCCACCCCCAGGATTGATTGGATATAAGCAACAGGTCTGGTTAAAATTTTCAACTGGATGCAGATGCTTTGGAATTGTACTAACATGCGGGAAATCTAACTCAAGACTTTAATCACTCAGAGAGTAGGTATATTAGAAAGTTTTAGTGGCATTTTAATATATTCAGGACAAATGCACTGCAGAGTATATTCTGATTGCAGAGGTAACAAGGTTTTTTTTTTTTTTTTTTTTAAAAACTTAGGACAGAGGGTACACAATCTTATGGCTTACTGAATTCAAATCCAATTTGACTATGAGAAAAAAATATTATTGTTCCTTGATTGGGGAGGGCTCATTTTTCTTAACATCTTCAACCTTAAGTGTTTAAAGTCTGAAAGTAACATGAGGAGATTAAAGGTATAGCACATTCTAGAAAACAGGCAAAAGTGGTGATACCCATGAAGCAGCTTGGCATCTATGGGTGCTTTGCCTTGAAATTAGGGACCTGATTGAGAGGACTCTGGTGATGTCCTCATTTTCATGGCCTTGAATAGATGCAGAGGATTCATTGTCCCAACTCTGTAAACTCAATATCATTTTTTTTTGTCTCTGTTCAGGCTCAACCAACTTTCCTTTCACTCCAATAGAACACTTACGTTTCTCTTGAGTGAACCCTGAATTTAGTTTCTATGAATAACATCATTATCTACCACTGATCTTAAATAAAACATAAGTGTTAGAATGTTAAAGCTGTGCACAAAGAGCCAAAGATGAGCATGAAAGAAAAAACTCTTCTTTGTACCCCACCAAGTCCTGAGTCATTTCTCTGTCTCTCTTTCCCCTTCCTTCCTTCCTTCCTTCCTTCCTTCCTTCCTTCCTTCCTTCCTTCCTTCCTTCCTTCCTTCCTTCCTTCTTGTCAATGGGATATCCTTATCTGGTCTCTTAACTCTAAGAAAGTGACTTGACCTCTCAGTGACTGTTTCCTGCTTTAAAGTAGCACAAAAGCAAACAGTATCACTACTGAGATAAAAGCCCTCTCAGAAAAAAAAAAAAGAACATCACCCCCTCAGTTATTCAGAAATTTGTCCCTACTTGACATAAAACTAGTTGTTGTTGTTCTTCTTCTTCTCCTCCTCTTCTTCTTTGAATGCTCATAAGCAGTAAAACAATCTCTCTGCAAGAATCTCTATGCAAGCTGGACTCTCCCCTCTCTGTCAGACTGCATGTTTCCTTTCTAGTTTGCCAAGACTAAGATTCATTCATAAACCTATTGCTAAGCTGAGGTTGAGACAGGAGGATTGCTATGGGTTTTAGTTCATTCTGTGTTACAATGTAAATTCCTGTCTCAACTTTTTTTCCACTCAAAGAATACCTACATCCGGGCTGTCTAAGGAAAGTTGATAACTTGGAAAATATTAATATTTCATGGAATAGAATGGACAAAGAGAAAAATGAAACTTTCTTCAAATTCCAGGCTAGTTGAGTTCTTACAAATGAGATGAATTTCAAAAAACATTACTGAAGAAGCCAAAGGAGATAGATATAGGTTTCATTTAGTTTGAGGAAACTTGAAGATTTCTAAAAGCAGTTAAGAGAGTCAACCCCAGGGAGCTTTGAGTTCGAATCACTTGTCAAGGAATGCTTAAAGGTGGGGTGACTTCTAATGCCTGATCAGTAACTTAGAGAGGTATCAGGTTTTCAGCAGAACTTCTGTTCCCTAGTGGATGCTAAACAGAATCTGAAACTGAGGCATATGTTCTCCTGAGTCGAGTAATCATGACATAATCACCACCCACAGAAAATGAGACGATATGGATCCTTCCTAAGGTCCCTTTTATCAGACATATTTTATTGGATCTTATTCTTTTGGATGATTCAAACTGATTCACACTTCCTGATCAATTACTGGGCTTATAAACTCAAAAGGCAGACCCTGATGATGAGCAAGAAAAGTAAAATTTCAGGGTTACTTTTCACCTGCATGCCCCTGAAGAGACTCCCTAGGCCAACTTAGAAAACTAGAAAGTAGATAAGAGATCAGAAAGTACTCAGATATACTGCAGAACTTGTTTGGACACCAAAGGTGGCATGGACTGGATGGGCTGGGAAGTAATGTTTTTTGGAGGTTCTACTCATGCTTCTTTATTATTCCAGGGATGACTGTTATGAAACTGGGTAACTAGGCTATAACCATGTTGGTATTGGTATCTATTAAAATGTAACTTTTTTCTCAGCCATAATTTTGTTCTACAATAGTAGCACGTCATGTTGAAACCAGAAATCTGTAGCTTTCTGTATAGCAAGCTAGGTTTTGAGGCCTTCCTGTCCAGTATGGTACTCCATGGTCTCCAATTTAAGGCTATAATGACATGTTTAAAGGACTGATAATCTTTTAAGCCAACACTCTCTTTATGTCCTTCCCCCTCTGTTCCTCTCCCTCCATTTCTTTCTTCCTTTCTTACTATTTAACCTTTCCCTTCCTTTCATCCTCTTGTATTTTCTCTAGAATCTGCATTAGGATCCACATTCTTGTAAGCTCCTCATATAATTTGTGATTGAAAAAAACATTATTCTGAGGAGTTAACAAGAGATTGTGAGGCTATAATAATTGGAAAGTAAGGCCATAATTATTAGACAGAATAGCTGAAGAATAGAATTTGGAGGTTGTATGACTGTGAGCCCTGATCTGTTGTAAAAGATTCTATCTCAAGGAACATTATATATATATATATATATATATATATATATATATATATATATATGTATGTATATATATATACATATATATATAGTATGCATATATATATGTATACTATATATATATAGCCTTATATAGAGTGGGATGCACAAGAAGTGGGGGCATGGAGGGTCTAGACATTTTTCAAGATGACTTTTTAACAATATATATTAATACTTTTTATTTTTTATATGTTTTGTCTGTGTGAATGTAACTACACCATGTGTGTGCAGTGCCCATGGAGGTCAGAAGAGGGTGCTAGATCCCTGAAACTGGAGTTACAGATGATTGTGAGCTGCCATGTCGGTGTTGGGAACTGAATGCTGGTCCTCTAGAAGAACAACAAGTGCTCTAAACTGTTGAGCCATCTGATGGTATTCACGTACAGCTATGTCATAAAGTAACCATCTCTTCTCAAACTGACAAAAGCTCACTAAAGTTTCAAGTTTCCTGAAGACTACCAGTCTATAGATGGAGGAGGTAGAAGGAGGTATGGTTTAGTAAAAAAGAAGAAGAAGGAGGAGGAGGAGGAGGAGGAGGAGGAGGAGGAGGAGGAGGAGGAGAAGAAGAAGAAGAAGAAGAAGAAGAAGAAGAAGAAGAAGAAGAAG